>NC_057797.1:707978658-708150379 GCF_018294505.1 Triticum aestivum | reverse complement strand
CTCCCCGCCTCGCCGATACGTCGGTGCCGCGGTTCGGCGATCCTCTCGCTCCCACCGTACACTCTCGTAGATTACTGTCCTGTAGCCGCACCGCCACCTCTAGCTACGTTCTTGTGGAGGCGCACGGCGGTCAGCGCCGCCACCGCTGGCGACGTTCGTGTGGAGACGCACGGCGGTCAGCTTCTCCCACGGTACGCGCATTCTAGACTGAAGCCCCATTCATGTTGGTGTAGCACTGAATGTTAGCTGATAGACGTTGTTAATCTCACTGTTTGCCGAAGTAGTTTACTGTCAATATGCTCTGCTTAAGAAGCTTCCTTGCCCTGTTCTGCACTCAATCTGCTTAGCTGAGATGGCATGCCAAGGCCGATTAGTTGCTAAAATAACCTGCCATATATTTATTGTGACGTAGATTGCCATGGTCTAGTAGCCAATCTGTTAGGTGAAATAGCTCTACACCGTTTTATACTCGAACTTTGTTGCTGCGATGGCCTTTGATAGTTCGATGGCTGTGTGCTCGGCCTCATTGACTGCTGAAATAGCCTGCCATAATTTGGCACTCAAATCTGTTTGCTGAATTAGCTTTACATATATTTCATTACTTAGATCTGCTCATCCAAATATCTTGCCATAGCTTTAGACATCGACCAAGGTATTTTTTTCTGGACTTCATAAAAAAGCATATATGTTTTTCCTGTAATATCTAGTAGAAGAACTAATTTGTATGTCTAACAGATGGACATGACTTGGATAACTTCTGCTCGAAGATTCTCCGCTGCATATGTCGAGGGGGTTGAAAACTTCATGAACTTTATCAAAGCTGAGTACGGTGGTCTAAAATCAGATGTGCTCCGCCCGTGTAGCAGTTGTATGAATTCAGTTACAAGACCCCAGTAAACTGTGCAAAATCATCTACACTTATATGGGATGTCGGTCACATATACTAGGTGGGTTCATCATGGTGAAGCTGTGAACGTCAATGTTATTGACTACGTGGAAGCAGCAGATCACCATCTTGATCTGCCTAATGCTCAAGTGGAAGAGGAGGAGGAGGTGGTGGTGTCGGAGCCAGTGAGTTTGACCAACATTGGAACAATGCTACGAAATGCTCATGCATTCCGTGAACTTTCACCTGCAGAAGAAAAACGATGGGCCCGCATGTTGGAACAATGCAACGTTGTTGTCACCCCAGGAAATAAGCTGTCAGTATTCTCAGCTATGGTCACCTTTCTTCAGGTGAAGACATCTGAGCGGATGACCAACAAATCATTCGATGCGATGTTGGCTGCTTTCCGTGAATCTTTCCCGGATGCGTCTGAGCTGCCACACACCTACAATAAAATGAAGAATTTCCTTCATGCAGTTGGAATTGGATATGATATGATCCATGTTTGTAAGAATAATGATGTTCTGTTCCGGAAGGATTATGCAACTTAAGTGAATGCCTGAAATGCAAATCATCAAGATGGAAAGATGGCGATGCTATGAAGAGGATTCCTCATAATGTTCTGAGTCATTTTCCAATTACACCAAGATTGCAGAGGTTGTTTCATGATGCTGAAACAAGAGAGGATGTACTGTGGCATTCTAGGAACCAGGAGTACAGAGATCAGAATGTAATGAGCCATCCATTTCATGGTAGTGAGTGGAAAAGCTTCAATGATAAACATAAAGAGTTTGCTGCTGACTCGAGAAACATTAGACTTGGCTTAGCTTCAGATGGATTTAACCCATTTGGTCACCACAGCGCCAGATATAGCATGTGGCCAGTGCTTGTTATCCCTTACAACATGCCTCCAAATGTCTGCACCAAAGAATCAAACTGCATGATGGCCTTGCTCATCCATGGTCCAAAAAGTCCTGGAAAGGATTTTGATTTGTTCATGGAGCCTCTTGTCAAGGAACTTGAACAGCTATGGAAGGGTGTTCTCACTCGAGACCTATATAGCAGCCCACCAGCTGATTTCTTTCTGCGTGCTGTTACAATTTGGTGCATCAATGATTATCCGGCTTTGGGCACAATGTTAGGGCAAACGACACATGGTTACAATGCATGTGTTCGCTGTGACAGGAATCCGCTGTCATACGCAATACTTAGGAAGATCTGTTACATTGGACACCGTCGTTTCCTTGCCAAGGACAAGTCACATCCTAGAAAATATCGAAGACATGTGTTCAATGCAAAGCATGAAAACCGTGATGCGCCAAAGAGGCTCACTGCCGATGAGTTGCAAGTGGAATTAGAGAAGGTCAGGCATATTACACCAGGAAACCATCCTGGTAATAGTAGCTGGAAAATGAAGCGTGGTAGGGTAGAAGAGAGATTATTGTTTACCCACAGGTCCACTTTGTGGGACTTGGAGTATTGGAAAGATTTGGATCTGCGGCATAATCTTGATGTGATGCACATCGAGAAAAATATATGTGACAGCATTATCGGCACACTTCTTAATATTGAAGGCAAGACAAAAGATACCTTAAAATCTAGGATTGATTTGACACACCTGAGTATCAGAAAGGATTTGCAGGTGCAAGATGAAGGTAAACCACGGGATATGGCACCAGCTGTGTACGTCTTGGACAAGGTAAAAAGAAAAGAATTCTGCGAGGTCCTGTCACGTGTGAGATTCCCACATGGATTTGCTTCCAACCCTGAAAGGAGAGTCAGTGCAGATGGAAACAAGGTACAAGGGTTGAAAACTCATGACTTCCACGTCCTACTTCAAAGGGTTTTACCTGTTATCCTTAGAGGATTGGGCCGCCATGACTTATACAGAGCAGTTGCAGAGTTGGGACAATTCTTCAGGGAACTCTGCAGTAGGAATATCAGGATAGATGCTTTGGAGTGTCTTAGAGACAAGATACCAACTATCCTATGCGACCTTGAGAAGATATATCCTCCAGCCTTCTTTGATGTGATGGTGCATTTGGCTGTTCATCTACCTGATGAGGCACTACTTAGAGGTCCAGTAGAGTATGGTTGGATGTACCCTATTGAAAGGCGGCTAGGCACTTTCAAGGGCTATCTTAGGAACAGAGCTAGACCCTAGGGTTCCATTGCAGAGGACTACATTGCTACAGAAGCATTGACATTCTGCTCAAAATACATTGAAACAGCTGATCAGCTTAGCAAAGAGGTGGGTGAAGACAATCCTGGGCTTAATGTTTTCGATTATTCTGTTCGAGTTACTGGGAAGAGTCGACAAGAGGACAAACCTAAAGGTTTGGACAAAATGGTTTGGTATGTGTTGAATAACTGTCCTGAGATACTACCTTATATCAAGTAAGTGTAGTACTTCAACTTATACATCGTAATCTACTAAACTTGCAGCACATTCTTATATATTTAGATGTTTGACGCGATCACTATGTTGTGCAGCATCTACAAAGAGGAGTTACTACCGCAAAATCCAAGAAACATTGACAAACTGGTTATGGCAGGATTTGCAAAATGGTTCAAGAACCATGTAAGCTTTTGAAGTGCACTGTTAGTTTTTTTTAATATATTGAGTACATAAGATGATCAGCTTGTCTATTTTCTAACCATAGGTTAAGAAGATGCAGGGGGATGGGTAGGCAGTTGATGATGCCCTTTACTCACTAGCAATGGGTCCTGATACTCGGGTAAGACATTATGAATCTTGCATTGTTGGAGATGTGCGCTACAACACCCTTGCACGAGACAAAGACAGGAAGACACAAAACAGTGCCATCATGAGCACGGATACGTATGACAAAGAGACAACTGAAATGTATGCTAACATAACAGACATTGTTCAGTTGTAGTATATCTCCAGTTTCGAGGATCATCGGTGTGTGGTGCTGTTGTGCTGTCGTTGGTATAACCTATTTTCCAGGATCGCAAAACCCAGAGCTGATGATTATTTCAAATCCATCAATGTCAAGGCAGCGTACCAGACCAACGAGCCTTTTATTTTGGCAAATCAAGCAACACAGATATTTTTCTTGGAGGACACATTTGCACGTAGCGATGACTGGAGAGTATTGCAAAGGTTTGAGCAGAGGAATTCATTTAATGAAGTTGCACAACAAGATGATGCTTACACTGCTCCTGATGTACAAGATAACACAGATGTTCCTAATATCTTCGAGAACCATCACGTCAATGACGCCGGCGAAAAGATTGCCTATCGTGTCGTGGACATACAAGAGTTGATCAAGAAGAAGCCAACGTTCGAGGACGTTGAGGACGAAGAAGATGACACTGTGGGGAATTACAATTCAGACTGATACACATGGCGAAGATGTTGACGCTGCTGCTGCGGACGATGATTACATTGCTTTTGTCATATTTTCCTGTCAGAAGACATTTTTTATCTACTATGTGAAATTGTGTTTGCTCTGACAACTGAAACCTGATGAACATGTTGTTTTGTATTTTGCTATGCGAACATCACTTGTTATGTATGCTGATTTGTGTTTGGTGATTGTATGACAAATAAAACATGATGACATTGTTGTTTAGTTGTACACGTACTTGGCTGTGAAACTTGAATTTGATGACATAGTTTGCTGTTGGACTGCAATTTGCTCGACGTCTTCGAATGAGAACAAAGCTAACCCGAAAGGGCCTCTGCTATTTATTTATTTATATGAGCAAAAGGGGATACCCCCTGATTTCTGTTAATAGAAATCATTAGATGTTCACAACACTATGCCCAGCCTGCTACACAGATTTCATTCATTACTAGTTTCAACAAAGTGCTCATGTCGTAGCCACTGAATACATCACGAGTGCTACATACACTGCAAATAAAGAGACAATCATCCTACAGAGCACATCGATTTTGCCCATTATCTTCACAAGCTCTTTCATCTCCTCATTGCTGTCAAGGCCGTTCAGCAGCTGTTGCTTGGCCATGATCAGAGGAACTGCATCTTTAACCTTCTGCTCTGCATCTTCCTCTTCTGCCGTTCCTTCAGTTACTTGTCCAACACCCCAACCTGCTAGTATTGGGATTCCTTGGCTAACCAAATAATCAGCGTAGTTGCATTCCCCCACATCAGCAACTTCCCAAAAATACAAATCACATGAATCTTCCCTTTTCTGCATGAATCAAATTGGAAGATCATCAACCAAACTATTAAAAAAACCAGCAACTGAACGCAGCAAAACAACACTTAAACATATTATTACCCCATGATTCGGGCATTTGTAAAAGACTCAGCCAGGGTCGCGGATTGTGGTTGAGACGCGACGGATGACTCTGCGTGATTTGCAGCAGTGGCACCACACCAACAACAGCGGGTTGCGATGAGCAATCGGCTGCAGTGTGCGTGCCAGTGGGGGTGTGATGAGACCCACAGGCGATGGTACGGGTGGCGACTTGGCACATATCTGGTTGTTGCCTGCTGAAGAGCAGGTGGACGAGCAGCCAGCGGACATGGTTGCTGCGGCCAGAGCTTCTGATGCTAGGCAGAGTAAGTAGAGAAGAGGAGAAGTGAATGTTGGATATGTCAGTTTCATTACTTGCAGAGTAGCATAGCACCATACATAGTCATAGTCTAGGTTTGGATTCGAACCAGCTACAGGAGCACGTCTTTCTTTTTTCTAAAACTCGGCAACGTCTCTTTACTAGTACACTAGCTTGTTCTGTACGCCTTCCCAAGTCTTCGATTTTCTTTCCCTTTTTTGCGAGGAAGGAAGGAGGACAAAATTGAGAGTTCCTGGGACTCGAACCCAAGACCTCTCGGTTGAAAACCAAGGGTGCTAGTCACTTATGTGGCAAACGTTCCCTGTGAGGAGGACGGCAGACGAATGCATTTTCCTCGCAGTTTTCTTCCTATATATAAAAAAGTATGCTACTTGGCTTCCGCTTAGTCAACAAACGATTGTACCAACCTTGACCGTTTGATTGACATTCAACGTCTGTCGCGTTTCTTCAGTCTCTTCTTCCTCGAGCCGCGAAAGCCAAACTAGCGCCACGGGACCGCCTGCTCCCACCTCCCATGGCTGGCTGTGATCTTCCCCGGCTCCTGTTCGTTCCCGTCCGAGGCCTCACCATCGTCCTCCGCCTTGGTTCGCTCTCCGCGGCGCCGCCCTCCGGTGTTTTCAACATGGTCAACAACCGAGAGGAATAAGGAGATGACTGTACATGGTGAGGATGACAGTAGGGACCCAGCAGCACGCGCAGTAATTTTGTTTTTTCGGGACAGAGAAGGGTATCAACTAGGTTGTGCGGGACCCGTGGCCCGTCTAGCCCAGTTTCATATGTTTAGCACATGACCAGCCTAGTTTGTTTTTTTCCTTTCTGAAAATGGCTAGCCAGCTATTTTGTTTTTTGCAGAATAACCAACGTAGGCCTACTTGCTTTTCTACGCCCTGCTGGGCCAGAAATCTTTCAAGACGAGGAGGGATGCATTTTGCCCAGAAAATGGTCTATAAGTAATAAGAAATGGGCTATAAGTAATAATAAATGGGCTATAAAATGAAAATATACAGCAAGCAGGCAATTAGTTCCAAAATACTGTTTTCTTTTGGATTTTGATATTTTAAATTTCATTGTCTTTGTGCGGGTAAAATTTCATTGAATTTAAATTAAGGTATATTTAGATTTAAAATTAATTTGAATCTGGCTAGAAATTTCAGGCTGTATGCTGTTTGGGACAGATTTGGAGGCTCACTTGTGGGTCTACTAGGTTGACGTGCACTTTGGCATTGTCAACTTAGTCCACAAACGATTCTAGCAGCAGTGACTGTTGGATGTTAATCCAACGGTAAGATCTGACGGGCGTGCTGCTTCTTCAATATCTGATCTTCTTGCTCCAACCGCCCAAACCAACTCCAGTGGGACTGCCCTCCCGTGGCCGGCTGTGCTGCCGCACAGGCCGCATCGCCCCACCCTACTTCATTGCTGGCCAGGCCATTCCTCTACTCACCCACACCTCCTGTTATTTTCCGGTGACGGCAGTTGGACCAGTAAACCCTCGTACTCCCCACCGCGTGGGAAACCATTGCCGAGTCTTCCCTGGCTCCGTGTCGTTCCCTTCCTAGGCCTCGCCGTCGTCCACCGCCATGGTGCTCTCGGCGCGGCCTAGTCAACTTGGTCAACGAACGACATCCATCGGCCGTGGACTGTACGCGCAAAATAATGATTCCTCCACCTGACAGCTAGGACCCACCGGAAGGGCCTCTGTATTTCGTGAAAAAAACGTTCCCCCGCTGACATGTTGGACCCACCAGCTATATCTTCGCACGCAAGGAAGTGCCTCCTTATTACGCACAAAAAAAATGAATACCCCCTGCTAGCTGGGACCCACCATAGTGGGAGGATGACTTGTGGGCCAACTAAGTTGACGGGGACGGAGGGCTTTGTCAACTTAGTCAATATGAACGATTCTAGATCCAGTGACCGTACGATGTCCATCCAATGGCCATAGTGCTTCTTCAACCTCTGGTCTTCTTGCTCCAGCCGCCCAAAGTAGCGCTGGTCGTGCCGCATGCTCCTGCCTCCCATGGCCGGTTGTGCTGCCGCGGAGGCCTCACCAGCCCCTACTATTCCCACCGCTGGCCTGGCCCTGCGGTGACGGCAGCCTCACACCGTAGCCGAACCAGTGAACCCTCGTACTCCTCTCCACGCGGGCTTCCACTGTCGTGTCTTCCCCGGCTCCGTGTTGTCCCCTTCCTAGTCCTCGCCGTCGTCCACTGCCGTGGTGTTCTCCGCGTTGCATGGTCAACATGGTCAAGGAACGACTTCCATCGGAAGAGTACTGTATGTGGAGAGGCTGACAGCTGGGAACATGGCCACAGCCCAGTTTTTTTGTGATTTGCCAAGTAAGTCGCTTTGTCAGGCCTGTTGGGCTGCAAATCTTTCAAGACGAGGAGAGCTTTCATTCGGCTGGCCGAGAAAATGGCCCATCAGTAATGAGAAATGGGATGTACATTTTTAAAACACATCAAACCGGCAATTAGTTTCAAATAACTTTTTTTTTTCATTTCAAGATTTTAAATTACATTAATTTTTATGCGTGGAGAATCTGTTGGATTTTATATTGATATACATTTATTTTTAAAATCAGTTTGAATGTGAGTCGAAATTTCGGGATTAAGAACAGTTCGGACCGCACCGAAATATGCAAAATTTCGTATAATTTTTTAACCGTGGCCACAATATGGGCTGTAATGCTAACAAAAAGAATATAGGCTCCAAAAAATCTTAAGAATTAGCAAATGGGCTATAAATTATTAGAAATAATGGGAGATGGGATGTATGCTGTTTTCCACAGATTTGAGGCTTTCCTAAAAAAAGGTTGACGCACAAACACTGACCGTTGGATGTCCATCCAACGGCCGTCGTGCTTCTTCAATCTCTTCTCTTCCTGCTCCAGCCGCTCAAACAAGCGCCGGCGGGACTACCTGCACCCTCCTCCCCGCGGCCGGCTATGCTGCCGCGCAAGCCTCACCGCCCAACTGTACTCCCATCGCTGGCCTAGCCATCCCTCTACACACCCACACCTGCTGTTATTCTCCGGTGACAGCAGACGAACCAGTAAACCCTCGTACAGTCGTACTCCCCTCCGTGTGGGAAACAACTGTCGAGTTTTCCCTGCCTCCGTGGCGTCCCCTTCCTAGGCCTCACCGTCGTCCATCGCCGTGGTGCTCTCGGCGCGGCGTGGTCAATGTGGTCAACGACCGACTTCCATCGAAAGAGTACTGTGCGTGGAGGCGCTGACAGCTGGGTAGTAAAATACTGATTCCAATTGCTGCTGATCAATAAACAAATTGTCTAGGTCGTCTAATTTTGGTAGAGTTTTTGGAGTTCCAGAACTTTGCGTTAGTTACAGATTACTACAGACTGTTCTGTTTTTTGACAGGTTCTGTTTTTCGTGTGTTGTTTGCTTATTTTGATGAATCTATGGCTAGTAAAATAGTTTATAATCCATAGAGAAGTTGGAATACAGTAGGTTTAACACCAATATAAATAAATAATGAGTTCATTACAGTACCTTGAAGTGGTTTTATGTTTTCTTTCTCTAACGGAGCTCACGAGATTTCTATTGAGTTTTGTGTTGTGAAGTTTTCAAGTTTTGGGTGAAATCGTTTGATGGATTATGGAACAAAGAGTGGCAAGAGCCTAAGCTTGGGGATGCCCATGGCACCCCAAGATAATCCAAGGACACCAAAAAGTCAAAGCTTGGGGATGCCCCGGAAGGCATCCCCTCTTTCGTCTACTTCCATCGGTATTTTACTTGGAGCTATATTTTTATTCACCAACATGATATGTGTTTTGCTTGGAGCGTCTTGTATTATTTGTGTCTTTGTTTTCTAGTGTTCCACAATCATCCTTGCTGTACACACCTTTTGAGAGAGCCATATATGAATTAAAATTTGATAGAATACTCTATGTGCTTCACTTATATCTTTTGAGCTATGTAGTTTTGCTCTATGTGCTTCACTTATATCTTTTGAGCGTGATAATTTTGCTCTATGTGCTTCACTTAGATCTTTTAGAGAACGGTGGTGGATTTGTTTTAGAGAAACTATTGATCTCTCATGCTTCACTTATATCATTTTGAGAGTCTTAATAGCATGGTAAATTGCTTAATAATAATATGCTTGGTATTCAAGATTTGTGAAACTTTCTTTTTGAGTGCGTTGAATACTAAGAGAAGATTGAAACATGATAATTGTTTTGAGATATGGAGGTGATAATATTAGAGTAATGCTAGTTGAGTAGTTGTGAATTTAAAGAATACTTGTGTTGAAGTTTGTGATTCCCGTAGCATGCACGTATGGTGAACCATTATGTAACGAAGTCGGAGCATGAGGTGTTTATTGATTGTCTTCCTTATGAGTGGCGGTCGGGGACGAGCGATGGTCTTTTCCTACCAATCTATCCCCCTAGTACCATGCGCGTAATACTTTGCTTTGATAACTTCTAGATTTTTGCAATAAGTATATGAGTTCTTTATGACTAATGTTGAGTCCATGGATTATATGCACTTTTGCTAGCCTCTCTAATACCGCGCACCTTTCACCGGTATCATACACCCACCATATACCTTCCTCAAAACAGCCACCATACCTACCTATCATGGCATTTCCATAGCCATTCCGAGATATATTTCCATGCAACTTTCCACCGTTCCGTTTATTATGACCACTGTTGAGGAAATCGTTAACTGGTAACTGCTCGGTTGGCTGGCGAGTAGGGGATTAATAGGCTAATCGGCAAGTTAATTGGCCATTTAATCAATTAATCGGATGATTTATCAGTTTATTAGCTACTCGGTGACCCTATGAGTAGGGATTAATCGGCAAGTTAACTGGTTAATCGGATGAATTCTTGAACAGGGATTATGACACGCTCCATCACTGTCATATTGCTAGCATGATCATGTACTTGACATTGTATTTGTGCCAAAGCCACCATTCATAATTATTTCATACATGTCACTCTTGATTCATTGCATATCCCGGTACACCGCCCGAGGCATTCATATAGACTCATATCTTGTTCTAAGTATCGGGTTGTAATTGTTGAGTTGTAAGAAAAATAAAAGTGTGATGACCATCATTTTTAGAACATTGTCCCAAGTGAGGAAAGTATGATGGATACTATGATTCCCCCACAAGTCGGGATGAGACTCCGGATGAAAAATAAATAAAAATAAAAAAAGAGGCCATAAAAAAAGTGAAAAGGCCCAAATAAAAAAAGAGAGAGAAAAAGAGAGAAGGGACAATGTTACTATCCTTTTGCCACACTTGTGCTTCAAAGTAGCACCAAGATCTTCATGATAGAGAGTCTCTCATTATATCACTTTCATATACTAGTGGGAATTTTTCATTATAGAAATTGGCTTGTATATTCCAATGATGGGCTTCCTCAAATTGCCCTAGGTCTTTGTGAGCAAGCGAGTTGGATGCACACCCACTTAGTTTCTTTTGTTGAGCTTTCATATACTTATAGCTCTAGTGCATCCATTGCATGGCAATCCCTACTCACTCACATTGATATCTATTAATGGGCATCTCCATAGCCCATTGATACGCCTAGTTTATGTGAGACTATCTTCCCCTCCTTTTATCTTCTCCACAACCACCATTCTATTGCACATATAGTGCTATATCCATGGCTCACGCTCATGTATTGCGTGAAGATTGAAAAAGTTTTGAAAATGCTAAAGTATGAAACAATTGCTTGCCTTGTCATCGGGGTTGTTGAAAGCACAAGTGCTCCCTAGGTGGTTTTGATAATTGATGAAAACATATCTCTTGTTGGACTAACGTTTTCATTTAGTATGTTTCAGATAAGTTCAACAATGGAGTGGCATGGACTAAAGGTTGTGGGAACTCCTTCAAGATGCTAAGGACAAAAGGATTGGCTAAAGCTTCAAGCTCAAGACTCTTCATTTCATATTTTAGTGATCCAAGATCACATTGAGTCTTTAGGAAAAGCCAATACTATCAAGGAGGGATGAGGTGTTGCTTAATAAGCCTCTTGCTTCATGTGCTTAATGATATGCTCCAAAATCCTCAGTTATTTTCCCACTTCCACATTTGACCGAAAACCCAAAGCCAAACTCGGACCTACCGATTATTCCTATCCAGCGCCACCGAGTTTCACTTGTCATAGCCACTGCCAGAAACCCTAATCAGTTCGGTCTCACCGATGGGATCTCGGTCTCACCGAGATGGGCTTGCAAACTCTCTGTTACCTATTGCAATATTCTCGGTCCCACCGAGATATGCAATCGGTCCCACCGAGTTTGCTTGGCCAACTCTCTGTTTCACTTATTACCCAAATCGGTCCCACCGAGTTTGAGTAATCGGTCAAACAGAGTTTTGGATTTACCCTAACCCTAGCACATCGGTCCCACCGAGTTGATTCAGTCGGTCCCATCGAGAATCTCTAACGGTCACTAGGTTTCCTATTTCGGCCTGACCGAGTTTGTTGATTCGGTCCCACCAAGATTGGTAAATCGTGTGTAACGGTTGGATTTTGTGTGGAGGCTATATATACCCCTCCACCTCCTCTTCATTCGTGGAGAGAGCCATCAGACTAAGCCTACACTTCCAGCATCCTATTTCTGAGAGAGAACTACCTACTCATGTGTTGAGGCCAAGATATTCCATTCCTACCATATGAATCTTGATCTCTAGCCTTCCCCAAGTTGCTTTCCACTCAAACCTTCTTTCCACCAGATCCAAATCCTATGAGAGAGAGTTGAGTGTTGGGGAGACTATCATTTGAAGCACAAGAGCAAGGAGTTCATCATCAACACACCATTTGCTACTTCTTGGAGAGTGGTGTCTCCTAGATTGGCTAGGTGTCACTTGGGAGCCTCCGACAAAATTGTGGAGTTGAACCAAGGACTTTGTAAGGGCAAGGAGATCGCCTACTTCGTGAAGATCTACCGCTAGTGAGGCAAGTCCTTCGTGGGCGATGGCCATGGTGGGATAGACAAGGTTGCTTCTTCGTGGACCCTTCGTGGGTGGAGCCCTCCGTGGACTCGCGCAGCCGTTACCCTTCGTGGGTTGAAGTCTCCATCAACGTGGATGTAGGATAGCACCACCTGTCCGAACCACGGGAAAAACAGCCGTGTCTCCAATTGCGTTTGAATTCTCCAAACCCTTCCCTTTACATTCTTGCAAGTTGCATGCTTTACTTTCCGCTGCCTATACACTCTTTGCATACTTGCTTGATATGTATTGTGAATGTTGAAATTATGCCTAAACTCCACTTAAACCGAGAAAGCTTAAAAATTGCAACTTTAGCATTAAGTGTCTAATCACCCCCCTCTAGACACATCTACTTCAAGGTCCTACAAGTGGTATCAGAGCCTTGGTCTCCATTGCCTTGGTTTAATCACCATTGGAGGTAGATGGATGTGTCTACTTTAGGGAGTCTTAGACATAGAGTGCCTATTCTTGATGGAGAGTATTTTCATGAGTGGAAAAATGAGATGCTTGTAATCTTCAATCAATATCATTTGAACAAGTATATTGCTAGTCCTTGTGCACCTCATATTGATCCTTTGCATCCTACCCTAGATGAAGATATTGACATGATTCGCAATCTTAGAACTATTGAGCTCATCATTAGAGGATTGCCCAAAAATTTGATTGCTAGTTTGCCTACTCTTAATTGTGCCTATACTATATGGAAATTTCTTGAGGAACGATTTCCCGATCATTCCTTGAAAAATTTGGATGAAATTCTCCATAAATCTATTGCCTTGAGTAAGATGAACTCTAGTGATCCTAGTTTTGGTGATTGTCTATTTGAGCTTACCAATCTCAAGCATGCTAAAGGAGATGTTGGAATCATTAGTGATATCATATTCGAAGCTATAAGAATTCATAAAAGTGACCACTTTGATGATCATTTATCTAATGAATTACCCTCTCTAGGAAATGATGAGTCACAAGATCATGATGAACATGGATACTATGATGATGATGATGATAGTGACTTCGATCTTGATGATGCAATGAGACATTTTGGTCTTACGGCAAATCTTCGGGGATATGAATCAGGAGGAAAGGAATGGGTTCTTGATAGTGGATGTACTGATCATATGACTGGAGATGAAGAGATGTTCAATGAGCTTGCTGAAAATGACGGCCCTCGGAAATATGTCACCTTTGGTGATAATTCAAAGGGTAAAGTGGTTGGCCTTGGTAAGGTGGCCATCTCACATGATAGTTCCATTCAAAATGTCATGCTCGTTGAATCTCTCGGCTACAACTTACTTTAAGTATCTAGACTTGCTGATTTCGGTTTGAATGTCCTATTTACTGAGGTAGATTGCCAAGTATTTCGTCGAGACAATCATAAAATGGTCTTTACCGGTATGCGTAGAGGTGATCTTTACATTGTCGATTTCTCTAAAAAGGCACAACCTAAAACTTGCTTTGTTGCTAAATCCTCAAAAGGTTGGTTGTGGCATAGACGACTAGGTCACGTTGGCATGAGAAACCTTGACAAGATTATTAAAGGAAATCATATCCTTGGAGTTAACGATGTCATATTTGATAAGGATAGACTTTGCAGTGCTTGTCAAGCAGGTAAACAAGTTGGAGGAAGGCATCTCGTGAAGAACATCATGACCACAAGGAGGCCACTCGAGCTACTTCACATGGATCTTTTTGGTCCGAACGCCTACAAGAGTCTCGGTGGAAATTCTTTTGGTCTAGTTATAGTTGATGATTTTTCAAGATTCATGTGGGTGTTCTTTCTTAATGACAAGTCGCAGGTCCATAAGATCTTCAAAAACTTCGCTAGAAAGGCCCAAAATCAGTTTGACATGAAGATCAAGAAGGTTCGGAGTGACAACGGAACGGAGTTCAAGAACGCAAATGTGGACACCTTTCTTGACGAAGAAGGGATTTCACACGAGTTCTCGGCTACGTACACACCTCAACAAAATGGAGTTGTTGAGAGGAAGAACCGGACGCTCATCGAAATGGCAAGAACAATGCTTGATGAATACAAGACGCCGAAGTACTTTTGGGCAGAAGCGGTTGAGACAGCTTGTCACGCAACAAACCGCTTGTATCTTCACAAGCTACTCGGCAAGACGGCATATGAGCTCCTCACCGGTAACAAACCCCAAGTTGGATACTTTCAAGTATTCGGCTCAAAGTGCTACATTCTAGATAAGCATCGTCATTCAAAGTTTGCTCCTAAATCTCATGAAGGTTTCCTACTCGGTTATGGCTCAAACTCTCACACTTACTATGTCTACAACAATTTCACCCGAAAGGTTGAAGAGACGGTAGATGTGAAGTTTGATGAATCTAATGGCTCGCAAGTAGAGCAATTGCCAATTGATGTAGGAGACAAAGACCCTTCAGAAGCAATCCAAGACTTGTCCGTAGGCAAAGTTCGTCCAACGGAGGTGAAGGAGAGTACTTCATCCGTCCAAGTGGAAGCTTCTACTTCACGACAAGGTGAACCAAGAATTGATATGGAAGCATCCACAAGCGGGACACACCAAGATGAAGAAGACAATGAAATGCATCAAGACGAACATCAACAACCTCCTTCTCCACCACGACAAGAGAATGACAACGTCAACAATGAAGAAGGCCAAGAAGAAGAACAAGATGAAGAAGATGTTCAACGAAGACCCAAGCAAAAGCTCTCACGAGTTCGAGCAAGAATTGCCAAAGATCATCCCGTCGAGCAAATCTTCAATGATATACAAACCGGGAGAATCACTCGCTCAAAGACTCGTTTAGCTAACTTTTGTGAAAACTATTCATTCATCTCTAGCATTGAACCCATGAAGGTTGAAGAAGCATTGGAAGATCCGGATTGGATAAACGCTATGCATGAAGAGCTACACAACTTTGAAAGAAACCAAGTTTGGACATTGGTTGAGAAGCCCGACAACAACCACAACATCATTGGTACCAAATGGGTGTTTCGCAACAAGCAAGATGAAGATGGACAAGTGGTTCGCAACAAAGAACGTCTCGTCGCCCAAGGGTACACACAAGTCGAAGGTATGGACTATGGTGAGACATATGCTCCTGTTGCTAGACTTGAGTCCATTCGCATCTTACTTGCCTATGCTAATCACCATAACATCACCTTGTACCAAATGGACATTAAAAGTGCTTTTCTAAATGGTGAAATAGAGGAGGAAGTTTATGTCAAACAACCTCCCGGCTTTGTCAATCCTAAGAAACCTAATCATGTTTACAAACTTCACAAAGCTCTTTATGGTCTTAAACAAGCTCCTAGAGCATGGTATAAATGCTTGACCAAGTTCCTTATTGCAGGCGGTTTTGAAATTGGTAAAATTGATTCTACTCTTTTTACTAAAAGGGTTAATGGAGAACTATTTGTATGCCAAATTTATGTTGATGATATCATATTTGGTTCAACTAACCCTCTCTTTAGTGAAAAGTTTGGAAAGCTAATGTCAGAGAAGTTTGAGATGTCTATGATGAGTGAACTCAAATTCTTTCTCGGTTTGCAAATCAAGCAAACTAAGGAAGGTACATTTGTCTCTCAAACAAAGTACACCAAGGACTTATTCAAGAAGTTCAATATTCAAGAATGCAAAGGTATGTCTACACCCATGCCTACTAGTGGACATAATGATTTGACCAAAGATGGTGAACCGGTTGATCAAAAGGTTTATCGCTCTATGATTGGTTCATTGTTATACCTATGTGCTTCACATCCCGATATTATGCTAAGTGTGTGCATGTGTGCACGATATCAAGCTGCTCCTAAAGAATGTCATCTTAAGGCCGTGAAAAGGATAGTTAGATACTTAATTCATACACCAAACTTTGGCATTTGGTATCCTAAGAGGTCTTCTTTTGATCTTGTTGGCTATTCCGACTCTTATTATGCCAGAGACAAGGTTGATAGAAAGTCCACTTCGGGTACATGTCAATTTCTTGGTAGATCTCTCATGTCTTGGTCCTCCAAGAAACAAAACTCGGTATCCTTATCCACCGCCGAAGCGGAATACATTGCCGCTGGTTCATGTTGTGCTCAATTACTTTGGATGACCCAAAAACTCTTAAAGATTATGGGATCTATGTGAAACATGTTCCACTACTTTGTGACAATGAAAGTGCTATAAAAATTGGTCATAATCCTGTACAACATTCTCGAACTAAGCATATTGAAGTTCGTCATCATTTCATTCGAGATCATGTTGCTAAGGGTGACATTAATCTTAAGCATGTTCGCACCGATAAGCAATTAGCGGATATATTCACTAAACCACTTGATGAGAAAGTGTTTTGCAGGTTGAGAGGAGAATTGAACATTATTGATGCCTCGAACTTGGAGTAGGAACTCCTTTGGATACATGCAAGACATGAGCTTATGACTAATCCATGATATATCTCTTATGATGACTATCTTATGTCTTGGATATATTTGTACCTTGCATGTTGTCTAACCCATGTAGGTGCTTGGTTGAATCTAATTCCATGAGATTGCAACTCACTCACATCTTGAGCAATCTCTACATCACCAAGTCTCTACACAATGGTGGTTGAAGACAAGGAAGCACAAAACCATTCAAACATATCCTTTGAAATATTCTATGTTGAGCTTCATGATTGTCATTTTTGGATACACAAGTGCTCTTCCTTGCAAGAACTAACCCATTTAGGAAGATGAACTCAAACTCCAAGTGGTGCTCCCAACTCTTGATGAGCTACATCAACCTTGAGCACCCACACAAGTTCAACTACATGAGCAAGAACCACACCACCACCCAAGGTATGTTATTCCATCTCAGAGAAGCTTTACTCCAAGACATGAGTCAAAGCAACTTAACAAGATGTGAATACATCAAGATGCTTAAACGAAAAATGGTAACCCCATTTTGAGCCTAAACGATGAGTATGACCTATGATCAAGTGTTCTCACTTGACTCCTAAGACAATATACTCTAACATAGGTGACTATGTCACCGCCCAACTCTAGATGAAGTTCTCTTGTGTTCTTTCTTTGTGTTATTTCATTTGTCTCATGCATGTTGATTTTCTTTCTCTTTTTCAAAAACAAAAACAAAAAAAACCTTCATCTAGATCTTTCAGTTTCTTCTCTTTTCTTTTTGTTTTTGTTCTGCATTCTCTGCATTTAATTCCTTGCAAATTCTTCAGGTAATTCATTGCAAATCTTTGTGAGATCCTACATGTCTAGTGAGCTGAGGTGACAAGTGTTTTTCTCTGTGTAAACTCGGTTTCACCGACTTGTAATTTTCGGTCCAACTGAATCTTTTCGGTACCACCGAAACATGCCACTCGGTGCCACCGACTTTGCAACAGGAAAAACAGTTTGCCACTTGTTCTATATTTCTTCTAATCCAGCTCTACTCAATGAATCTTGTCCTCTTCAAGCATCACAGTTTTATCCATTGCTTTGTGCTGAGTCTCAATGACCAAACCTATACGACGGATTCCAGAAAGCCCTTCTTGGAAATTGATGTCAAAGGGGGAGAGAGAGATCACATCAAAGCGTGTAGGAAAGAGAGATCACGTCAAGGGGGAGAAAAAGTCTCAAGGACCAAACCTACAAGAGAGAAAGTATTAAGGGGGAGAAAGAGATTTCCAGGGGGAGAGAAAATACTCAATGATCCCAGATGCTTGAGGTTCAATAGGAGAGATGTCACATGTCTTTTTAGGGGGAAAGACATGTTCATTTGTATCATTCAACTTTGACTTTCTGTTCCTATCTTCTCCCAATATCCCATGAAAGATCCAGGGGGGAGCAAGACACCTAAGGGAAAGGAATCAGTCAAATTCATTACATATCTTTACTCTTGGGGACATGTTGAATTCAATGTAGTACCTAGTACTTACTCTCTACATGTCATCCCAGTCTTGGTATTCTTGTGGTTTCTTTTGTTTGCTCTGGCTAGTGGATGTACCTATGTTATCTAACTTTGTTTGTGCAGGTTCATTCTATCCTAAGCCAACTCAAAGACTACAAGGTAAGTGTATGCATCAAAATCATGAGTATGAGGAGTTCTTGCTTATGTACATACTGTTTGCAAGAAGGACTCATGAGCATGAAGGTATTTTCCTTGATAATCTTTTGCTCTGATGCATATGGCCAGGATACATGTAACACATTGCCTACTCTGTCATGATTATGCTTTCACATGCTTCTATATTTTATATTCATATGATTGCACACATGTAGGGGGAGCCTATGGTTGTTACATGTCCTTCCAAAGCTTTACTTGCTGTTCTTTATATATTTATCTAAAGCTTTGATGTATGTTGCCATCAATTACCACAAAGGGGGAGATTGAAAGCACAAGTGCTCCCTAGGTGGTTTTGATAATTGATGACAACATATCTCTTGTTGGACTAACATTTTCATTTAGTATGTTTCAGATAAGTTCAACAATGGAGTGGCATGGACTAAAGGTTGTGGGAACTCCTTCAAGATGCTAAGGACAAAAGGATTGGCTAAAGCTTCAAGCTCAAGACTCTTCATTTCATATTTTAGTGATCCAAGATCACATTGAGTCTTTAGGAAAAGCCAATACTATCAAGGAGGGATGAGGTGTTGCTTAATGAGCCACTTGCTTCATGTGCTTAATGATATGCTCCAAAATCCTCAGTTATTTTCCCACTTCCACATTTGACCTAAAACCCAAAGCCAAACTCGGACCTACCAATTATTCCTATTCGGCGCCACCGAGTTTCACTTGTCATAGCCACTGCCAGAAACCCTAATCAGTTCGGTCTCACCGATGGGATCTCGGTCTCACCGAGATGGGCTTGCAAACTCTCTGTTACCTATTGCAATATTCTCGGTCCCACCGAGATATGCAATCGGTCCCACCGAGTTTGCTTGGCCAACTCTCTGTTTCACTTATTACCCAAATCGGTCCCACCGAGTTTGAGTAATCGGTCAAACAGAGTTTTGGATTTACCCTAACCCTAGCACATCGGTCCCACCGAGTTGATTCAGTCGGTCCCATCGAGAATCTCTAACGGTCACTAGGTTTCCTATTTCGGTCTGACCAAGTTTGTTGATTCGGTCCCACCAAGATTGGTAAATCGTGTGTAACGGTTGGATTTTGTGTGGAGGCTATATATACCCCTCCACCTCCTCTTCATTCGTGGAGAGAGCCATCAGACTAAGCCTACACTTCCAGCATCCTATTTCTGAGAGAGAACTACCTACTCATGTGTTGAGGCCAAGATATTCCATTCCTACCATATGAATCTTGATCTCTAGCCTTCCCCAAGTTGCTTTCCACTCAAACCTTCTTTCCACCAGATCCAAATCCTATGAGAGAGAGTTGAGTGTTGGGGAGACTATCATTTGAAGCACAAGAGCAAGGAGTTCATCATCAACACACCATTTGTTACTTCTTGGAGAGTGGTGTCTCCTAGATTGGCTAGGTGTCACTTGGGAGCCTCCGACAAAATTGTGGAGTTGAACAAAGGAGTTTGTAAGGGCAAGGAGATCGCCTACTTCGTGAAGATCTACCGCTAGTGAGGCAAGTCCTTCGTGGGCGATGGCCATGGTGGGATAGACAAGGTTGCTTCTTCGTGGACCCTTCATGGGTGGAGCCCTCCGTGGACTCGCGCAACCGTTACCCTTCGTGGGTTGAAGTCTCCATCAACGTGGATGTAGGATAGCACCACCTATCCGGACCACGGGAAAAACATCCGTGTCTCCAATTGCGTTTGAATTCTCCAAACCCTTCCCTTTACATTCTTGCAAGTTGCATGCTTTACTTTCCGCTGCCTATACACTCTTTGCATACTTGCTTGATATGTATTGTGAATGTTGAAATTATGCCTAAACTCCATTTAAACCGAAAAAGCTTAAAAATTGCAACTTTAGCATTAAGTGTCTAATCACCCCCCTCTAGACACATCTACTTCAAGGTCCTACAGTTGTGCATGATTTAAATACTTTGTGTGGTGAAGATGGAGCATAGCCAGACTATATGATTTTGTAGGGATGACTTTCTTTGGCCATGTTATTTTGAGAAGACATAATTGTTTTATTAGTATGCTTGAAGTATTATTATTTTCTATGTCAATATAAACCTTTTTCTTGAATCTTTCAAATCTGAATATTCATACCACAATTAAGAAGATTTGCATTGAAATTATGCCAAGTAGCACTCTGCATCAAAAATTCTCTTTTTATCATTTACCTACTCGAGGACGAGCAGGAATTAAGCTTGGGGATGCCTGATACGTCTCCAACGTATCTATAATTTTTGATTGCTCCATGCAATATTATCTACTATTTTGGACTATATTGGGCTTTATTTTCCACTTTTATATTATTTTGGGACTAACCTATTAACCGGAGGCCCAGCCCAGAATTGCTGTTTTTTGCCTATTTCAGAGTTTCGGAGAAACAGAATATCAAACGGAGTCCAAACGGAATAAAATCTTCGAGAACATGATTTTCTCACCGAACGTGATCCAGGAGACTTGGACCCTACTCCAAGAAGTACCGGAGGCGGTCACGAGGGTGGGGGCACCCCCCCCCCCCTACAGGGCGCGCCCCCTGCCTCATTGGCCCCTCGGTGCTCCTCCGATGTACTCCTTCCTCCTATATATACCTACGTACCCCCAAACGATCAGAACAGGAGCCAAAAACCTAATTCCACTGCCGCAACTTTCTATATCCACGAGATCCCATCTTCGGGCCTGTTCCGGAGCTCCGCCGGAGAGGGCCGTCATCGCGAAGGGCTTCTACATCATCATAGCCTCTCTGATGAAGTGTGAGTAGTTTACCTCAGACCTTCGGGTCCATAGTTAGTAGCTAGATGGCTTCTTCTCTCTTTTTGGATCTCAATACAAAGTTCTCCCCTTTCTCGTGGAGATCTATTCGATGTAATCTTCTTTTTGCGGTGTGTTTGTTGAGACCGATGAATTGTGGGTTTATGATCAAGTCTATCTATGAATAATATTTGAATCTTCTCTGAATTCTTTTATGTATGATTGGTTATCTTTACAAGTCTCTTCGAATTATCAGTTTGGTTTGGCCTACTAGATTGGTTTTTCTTGCCATGGGAGAAGTGCTTAGCTTTGGGTTCGATCTTGCGGTGTCCTTTCCCAGTGACAGAAGGGGCAGCAAGGCACGTATTGCATCGTAGCCATCGAGGATAACAAGATGGGGTTTATTTTATATTGCATGAATTTATCTCTCTACATCATGTCATCTTGCTTAAAGCGTTACTTTGTTTCTAACTTAATACTCTAGATGCATGCTGGATAGAGGTCGATGAGTGGAGTAATAGTAGTAGATACAGAATCGTTTCGGTCTACTTGTCACGAACATGATGCCTATATACATGATCATGCCTAGATATTCTCATAACTATGCTCAATTCTGTCAATTGCTCAATAGTATTTTGTTCACCCACCGTACAATACTTATGCTCTTGAGAGAAGCCACTAGTGAAACCTATGGCCCCCGGGTGTATTCTCATCATATCAATCTCCATCACTTTAATCTTGCTTTGCTTTTTACTTTGTCTTTTACTTTTTACTTTGCATCTCTATATCAAAAATACTAAAAGCATTATCTATCAGTTCTCACTCTCGTAAGTGACCGTGAAAGGATTGACAACCCCTAATCGTGTTGGTTGCGAGTAGCTATCGTTTTGTGCAGGTACGAGGGACTTGAGCGTGGCCTCCTACTGGATTGATACCTTGGTTCTCAAAAACTGAGGAAATACTTATGCTACTCTGCTGCATCATCCTCTCCTCTTCGGGGAAAACCAACGCAAGCTCAAGAGGTAGCACATCCCTCCACTCCGCACCTCCTGTTATTCTCTGCCGAGTGTAGGCCCACCCTGCACCCGAACCAGTCAAGTTTCCCACTCCTCTCCGTTTCCGACTCCACTGCTGCGTCTTCCCCATCTCCGGGTCATTCCAGTCTGGGGCCTCGCCGTCGTCCACCGCCTCGGTGCGCTCGGCGCGGCGTGGTTAACATACGAGAGTCATCAGAAGAGGACTATACGTGGAGAGCCAGACGGTTTGGACCCACGAGGTCCATGGTCGCACGCAAGGAAAGTTCCTCCTTATTACGCACTGTACATGCACTGTACGTGGGAAGGGCTTCTGTATTTCGCGAAAAAAATGTTCCCCCCGCTGACAGGTCGGACCCACCAGCTATATCTTCGCACGCAAGGAAGTGCCTCCTTATTACGCACCAAAAATGAATACCCCCTACTAGCTGGGACCCACCATAGTGGGTGGCTAACTTGTGGGCCTACTAAGTTGACGAGGATGGAGGGCTTTGTCAACTTAGTCAATATGAACGATTCTAACTCTAGTGACCGTACGATGTCCATCGAACGGCCATAGTGCTTCTTCAACCTCTGGTCTTCTTGCTCCAGCCACCCAAAGCAGCGCCGGTCATGCCGCGTGCTCCTGCCTCTCGTGGCCGGCTGTGATGCCGCGGAGGCCTCACCGCCCCCTACTACTCCCACCACTGGCCCAGGGTATCCCTCTACTCACCCACACCCCCTGTTATTCTGCGGTGACGGCAGCCTGACGCCGGAGCCGAACCAGTGAACCCTCGTACTCCTCTCCGCGTGGGCATCCACTGCCGCATCTTCCCCGGCTCCGCGTCGTCCCCTTCCTAGGCCTCGCCGTCGTCCACCACCTTGGTGCTCTCAGCGCGGCATGGTGAATGTGGTCAACGACCGACTTCCATCGGAAGAGTACTGTACGTGTAGAGGCTGACAGCTGGGTCCAGGGCCACAGCCCACTTTTTTGTGATTTGCCAAGTAAGTCGCTTTGTCAGGCCTGTTGGGCTACAAATCTTTCAAGACGAGGAGAGCTTCATTCGGCTGGCCGAGAAAATGGCCTATCAGTAATGAGAAATGGGTTGTACATTTTTAAAACACATCAAATCGGCAATTAGTTTCAAATATCTTTTTTTCATTTCGAGATTTTAAATTACATTAATTTTTATGCGTGGAGAATTAGTTGGATTTTATATTGATATACATTTATTTTTAAAATCAGTTTGAATGTGTGTCGAAATTTCGGGATTAAAAACAGTTCGGACCGCACCGAAATATGCAAAATTTTGTACTATTATTTTTTAACCATGGCCACAATATGGGCTGTAATGCTAATAAAAAGAATATGGGCTCCAAAAAAACCTTAAGAATTAGCAAATGGGCTGTAAATTATTAGAAATAACGGCAGATGGGTTGTATGCTGTTTTCCACAGATTTGAGGCGTTCCTAAAAAAAGGTTGACGCACAAGCAGTGGCTGTTGGATGTCCATCGAACGGCCGTTGTGCTTCTTCAATCTCTGCTCTTCCTGCTCTAGCTGCTCAAACAAGCGCCGGCGGGACGGCCTGCTCCCTCCTCCCCGCGGCCGGCAGTGCTGCCGCGCAGGCCTCACCGCCCAACCGTACTCCCATCGCTGGCCTAGCCACCCCTCTACTCACCCACACCTGCTGTTATTCTCCGGCAACGGCAGACGAACCAGTAAACCCTCGTATAGTCGTACTCCCCTCCGCGTGGGAAACAACTGCCGAGTCTTCCCTGCATCCGTGTCGTTCCCTTCCTAGGCCTCGCTGTCGTCCACCGCCCTGGTGCTCTCGGCGCGGCCTGGTCAATATGGTCAACGACTGACATGCATCTGAAGTGGACTGTACGTGGAGAGGCCGACAGCTGGGTCCATAGCCGAACGCAAGGAAATGCCTCCTTATTACGTGCAAAATAATGATTCCTCCACCTGACATCAGGGACCCACCGAAAGGGCCTCTGTATTTTGCGAAAAAAACATTACCGCCACTGATAGCTCGGACCCACCAGCTATATCTTCGCATGCAAGGAAGTGCCTCATTATTATGCACAAAAAAATGAATACTCCCCCTGTTAGCTGGGACCCAGTATAGTGGCAGGCTGACTTGTGGGCCTACTAAGTTGACGGGGACGGAGGGCTTTGTCAACTTAGTCAATATGCACGATTCTAGCTCAAGTGACCATACGATGTCCATCCAATGGCCATAGTGCTTCTTCAATCTCTGGTCTTCTTGCTCCAGCTGCCCAAACCAGCGCCGGTCGTGCCTCGTGCTCCTCCCTCCCGTGGCCGGCTGCGATGCGGCGGAGGCCTCACCGCCCCCTACTACTCTCACTGCTGGCCAGACCATCCCTCTACTCACCCACACCCCCTGTTATTCTACGGCGACGGCAGCCTCACACCGCAGCGAACCAGTGAACCCTCATACTCCTCTACGTGTGGGCATCCACTGCCGCGTCTTCCCCGGCTCCGCGTCGTCCCCTTCCTAGGCCTCGCCGTCGCCCACCGCCCTGGTGCTCTCGGTGCGGCGTGGTCAACGTGGTCAAGGAATGGCTTCCATCAGACGTGGACTGTACGTGGAGAGGTTGACAGCTGTGTCCACGGCCGCAGCAAGGAAGTGCCTCCTTATTACGTGCAAAATAATTATTCCTCCACCTGACAGCAAGGACCCACCGGACGGGCCACCGTATTTCGCGAAAAAAATGTTTCCCCCCTGATTGCTGGGACCCACTAGCTACACCTTCGCACACAAGGAAGTGCGTCCGGGCAAAAACAAAACAAAACGATTCGCCCCCCTGACTGCTGGGACCCACCAGCTACATCTTCACACACAAGGAAGTGTCTGACAGTCGGAACACACCTGGTCGAAGCGTACGTAGCGTTGTCATTCTGGTCGCGAATGTGGACGTACATATATACTGGTCGATAGAGGCGCGCATGTGTCGTAGTAAAGGCGCGCACGTAGCATGTACACGTACGTACAACGGCCAGGGTGCAAGAAAGAAAATACGGCCACGTATGTGTACATACGGGCGGGGTCTCGAATGCCTACTCACGCATACGTACGGCGAGGGCTCGTGTACATGGCTGGGTCGGAACGGAGAAACAACATCGTCGTCGTGTTCATGGGGAGGCAACGAAATGCGTCGTGTTCATGGGGAGGCAACGGAATGCGTCGTGTTCATCGGGAGGCAACGGAACGCGTGGGAGCCAACCGGCTGGGTCGGAACGGAATGCGTGGTCGTGTTCATCGGGAGGGCTTGGACAGAACAGGCGATGGAAACGAGGCCTGGCGTACCACAGAACAGAGGAAACGGACCTCTTACGGTCGAAACAGGGGTCCTGTTGATCGGGAGGGGTGTGGCGCACCGCAAAACGGACGGAACGGACCTCCTACGGTCGAAACAGGGGTCCTGTTCATCGGGAGGGGTGTGGCGTACCACAAAACGGGACTCCACGGGATACTGTTCATCTCCACCGTCGACCCCCTCTAGCCTCCACGAGCTACTGTTCATCTACCGTCGACCTCCTCCAGCCTCCACCTGCGACTGTTCATCCACGGGCTCCTGTTCATC
Source organism: Triticum aestivum (assembly GCF_018294505.1). Taxonomy (NCBI): domain Eukaryota; kingdom Viridiplantae; phylum Streptophyta; class Magnoliopsida; order Poales; family Poaceae; genus Triticum; species Triticum aestivum. The sequence continues at coordinate 708,124,542 of NC_057797.1, read as the reverse complement.
CAGCCTCCACCGCGCGCTACTCCACCGGCTACTGTTCAACCAGCCCTTTCCACGGGCTCCTATTCAACCACCCCTCCACGGGCTACTGTTCATCTATCCCTCCACTGTCTACTGTTCATCCTACCCTCCATGGGGTGGTCCTGTTCATCTAGCCCTCCACGGGGTCCTGTTCATCCAGCCCCAACCGGCAAGATCGATCGGGGTCCTGTTCATCCAGAGGCAACACCACGGGGTCCTGTTAATCCACCCCCACCGGGAACTATTCATCCACCCCCCCCCCCGCAACGCTCACTATTCATCCAGAGGCAGCATCGATCGGCTTCAGTTAGCAGCAGTAGCGAAGGAATCGCTCGATCGGGTTCAGTTAACAGCCATCGATCAATCGCTCGGGTTCAGTAACGCGTAGCCTGCAGTGCAATCGCTCGGGTTCAGTTAGAGCCAATGCCTCGCTCGTTTTCCGTTAGGGCCAACGCCTCGCACACACGCGCGTACGTGTATGAGAGAAACGCGCATCGCTCGGCCCCCGACCTCCCACCGTAACCGGGAACTCCGCGAAATTTCCTCCCCCTCGCTTCTACCATGGTTTTTTCCATCATGGACGGCCCAAAGAATGTCATGCAGCCGCGTCTCCGGCCTGCCCAGGACAAAAAGCCCATTTTCTGCCATGATTTTTGTCATAGAAGTAGGAGCCCACCACATCTATGATGATACCGGGTTTTGTCACAATTATCGTCATAGAAGTGTCATATGTACGACAGAAAAAAAATTTGTTCGGCCCAAAATGTAATGGATGTGTCTTTTTTTTGTAGTGCTCCCCATGAACACGACGATGACGCAGTTTCTCCGTTGCAACCCAACCATGTACACGAGCCCTGGCCGTACGTATGCGCGAGTAGGCGTTCGAGACCCTGCCCGTATGTATGTACGTGGCCCTATTTTCTTTCTTGCACACTGGCCGCTGTACGTACGTGTACATGCTACATGCGCGCCTCTACTACGACACGTGCGCGCCTCTACATCGACCAATATTTACGTACACGTTCGCGACCAGAACGACAATGCTACGTATGGTTCGACCAGGTGGGTCCCGACTGTGAGGCACTTCCTTGCGTGCGAAGATGTAGCTGGTGGGTCCCAGCAGTCAGGGGCTGAATCATTTTTTTTGCCCGGACGCACTTCCTTGCGTGCGAAGATGTAGCTGGTGGGTCCTAGCAGTCAGGAGGAAACGTTTTTTTCATGAAATACGGTGGCACATCCGGTGGGTCCCCGCTGTCAGGTGGAGGAATAATTATTTTGCGCATAATAAGGAGGCACTTCCTTGCTGCGGCCGTGGACCCAGCTGTCGGCCTCTCCACGTATATTCCACGTCCGATGCAAGCCGTTCTTTGACCATGTTGACCACGCCATGCCGAGAGCACCAGGGCGGTGGACAACAGCGAGGCCTAGGAAGGAGACGACGCAGAGCCGGGGAAGACGCGGCAGTGGAAGCCCGCTCGGAGAGGAGTACGAGGGTTCACTGCTTCGGCTGCAGTGTGAGGCTGCCTTCGCCGTAGAATAACAGGGGGTGTGGGCGAGTGGAGGGATGGCCTGGCCAGCGGTGGGAGTAGTAGGGGCGGTGAGGCCTCCATGACAGCACAGCCGACCACGGGTGGCAGGAGCACGAGGCACGACTGGCGCTGGTTTGGGCGGCTGGAGCAAGAAGACCAGAGGTTCAAGAAGCACTACGACCGTTGGATGGACATCGTACGGTCACTGTTGCTAGAATCGTGAATATTGACTAAGTTGACAAAGCCCTCCGTCCCCGTCAACTTAGTAGGCCCACAAGTCAGCCTGCCACTATACTGGGTCCCAGCTAACAGGGGGAGTATTCAAATTTTTGTGCATAATCAGGAGGCACTTCCTTGCGTGCGAAGATATAGCCGGTGGGTCCAAGCTATCAGCGGCGGTAACGTTTCTTTCGTGAAATACAGAGGCCCTTTCGATGGGTCCCAGATGTCAGGTGGAGGAATCATTATTTTGCGCGTAATAAGGAGGCATTTCCTTCCGTGCGGCCGTGGACCCAGCTGTCAGCCTCTCCACATACATTCCACTTCAGATGCACGTCGGTCGTTGACCATGTTGACCCGGCTGCGCCGAGAGCACCAGGGTGGTGGATGACGGTGAGGCCTAGGAAGGGAACGACATGGAGCCAGGGAAGAGTCGGCAGTTGTTTCCCACGCGGAGGGGAGTATGACTATACGAGGGTTTACTGGTTCGTCTACCGTCGCTGGAGAATAACAGCAGGTGTGGTTGAGTAGAAGGATGGCTAGGCCAGTGATGGGAGTACGTTGGGGCGGTGAGGCCTGCGCGGCAGCATTGCCGGCCGCGGGGAGGATAGAGCACGCAGTCCCGCCGACGCTTGTTTGAGCGGCTGGAGCAGGAAGAGCAGAGATTGAAGAAGCACGACGGCCGTTGGATGGACATCCAACAGTGACTGCTTGTGCGTCTACCTTTTTTTTAGGAAAGCCTCAAATCTGTGGAAAACATCGTACAACCCATCTACCATTATTTCTAATAATTTACAGCCCATTTGCTAATTCTTAAGGTTTTTTGGAGCCCATATTCTTTTTGTTAGCATATTTCGGTGCGGTCTGAACTGTTTTTAATCCCGAAATTTCGATTCACATTCAAACTGATTTTAAAAATAAATGTATATCAATATAAAATCCGACAAATTGTCCATGCATAAAAATCAATGCAATTTAAAATTTAGAAATGAAAAAAGAAATTTGAAACTAATTGCTGGTTTGATGTGTTTTAAAAATGTACATCCCATTTCTGATTACTGATAGGCCATTTTCTCGGCCAGCCAAATGAAGCTCTCCTTGTCTTGAAAGATTTGCAGCCCAACAGGCGTGGCAAAGCGACTTACTTGGCAAATCACAAAATAACTGGGCTGTGGCCGTGGACCCAGCTGTCAACCTCTCCACGTACAGTACTCTTCTGATGGAAGTCGGTCATTGACCACATTGACCACACCGCGTAGAGAGCACCAAGGCGATGGACGACAGCGAGGCCTAGGAAGGGGCGACGCGGAGCAGGGGAAGACGCGGCAGTGGATGCCCACGCAGAGAGGAGTACGAGGGTTCACTGGTTCAGCTGCGGTGTGAGGCTGCCGTCGCCGCAGAATAACATGGGGTGTGGGTGAGTGGAGGGATGGCCTGGCCAGCGGTGGGAGCAGTATGGGGGCGGTGAAGCATCCGCGGCAGCACAGCCGGCCACGAGAGGCAGGAGCAGGCGGCACGACCGGTGCTGCTTTGGGCGGCTGGAGCAAGAAGACCAGAGGTTGAAGAAGCACTATGGCCGTTGGATGGACATCGTACGGTCACTGGAGTTAGAATCGTTCATATTGACTAAGTTGACAAAGCCCTCTGTCCCCGTCAACTTAGTAGGCCCACAAGTCAGCCACCCACTATTGTGGTTCCCAGCTACCAGGGGGTATTCATTTTTTTATGCGTCATAAGGAGGCACTTCCTTGCGTGCGAAGATATAGCTGGTGGGTCCGACCTTTCTGCGGGGGGAACGTTTTTTTCCTGAAATACAGAAGCCCTTCCCATGGGTCCATTGTTGGAAATATGCCCTAGAGGCAATAATAAAAGCATTATTATTATTCCTTGTTCATGATAATTGTGTTTATTCATGCTATAATTGTGTTATCCGGAAATCGTAATACATGTGTGAATAATAGACACCAACATGTCCCTAGTAAGCCTCTAGTTGACTAGCTCGTTGATCAACAGATAGTCATGGTTTCCTGACTATGGACATTGGATGTCATTGATAACGAGATCACATCATTAGGAGAATGATGTGATGGACAAGACCCAATCCTAAACATAGCATAAGATCGTATAGTTCGTTTGCTAGAGTTTTTCCAATGTCAAGTATCCTTTCCTTAGACCATGAGATCATGTAACTCCCGGATACCGTAGGAGTTCTTTGGGTGTACCAAACGTCACAACGTAATTGTGTGACTATAAAGGTATACTACGGGTATCTCCGAAAGTGTCTGTTGGGTTGACACGGATCAAGACTGGGATTTGTCACTCCGTATGACGGAGAGGTATCACTGGGCCCACTCGGTAATGCATCATCATTATGAGCTCAAAGTGACCAAGTGTCTGGTCACGGGATCATGCATTACGGTACGAGTAAAGTGACTTGCTGGTAACGATATTGAACAAGGTATTGGGATACCATCGATCGAATCTCGGGCAAGTAACATACCGATTGACAAAGGGAATTGTATACGGGATTGCTTGAATCCTCGACATTGTGGTTCATCCGATGAGATCATCAAGGCGCATGTGGGAGCCAACATGGGTATCCAGATCCCGCTGTTGGTTATTGACCACAGAGCAATCCTGGTCATGTCTACATGTCTCCCGAACCCATAGGGTCTACACACTTAAGGTTCGGTGACGCTAGGGTTGTAGGGATATGTATATGCAGTAACCCGAATGTTGTTCGGAGTCCCGGATGAGATCGCGGACGTCATGAGGAGTTCCGGAATGGTCCGGACGTAAAGATTTATATATGGGAAGTCTTGTTTTGGTCGCCGGAAAAGTTTCGCGCATTATCGGTATTGTACCGGGAGTGCCGAAAGGGGTCCGGGGGTCCACCAAGGGGGTCCACCTGCCCCGGGGGGGCACATGGGCTGTAGGGGTGTGCGCCTTGGCCCATATGGGCCAAGGGCACCAGCCCCAAGAGGCCCATGTGCCAAGAGATAAGGGAAAGGAAGAGTCCTAAAGGGGGAAGGCACCTCCTAGGTGCCTTGGGGAGGATGGACTCCTCCCTGGCCGCACCCTTCCTTGGAGGAAGGGCCAAGGCTGCGCCCCCCCTCTCCCTTGGCCCTATATATAGTGGCGGGAAGGGAGGGCAGCCGCACCTTTGCCTTTGGTGCCTCCCTCTCCCTCTCCAACACCTCCTCCTCCTCCATAGAGCTTGGCGAAGCCCTGCCGGAGTACTGCAGCTCCATCACCACCACGCCGTCGTGCTGCTACTTGAGCCATCTTCCTCAACCTCTCCTTCCCCCTTGCTGGATCAAGAAGAAGGAGACGTCACACTGACCGTACGTGTGTTGAATGCGCAGGTGCCGTCCGTTCGGCGCTAGGATGTCCGGTGATTTGGATCACGTCGAGTACGACTCCCTCATCCCCGTTCTTTGAACGCTTCCGCTCACGATCTACAAAGGTATGTAGATGGATCCGATCTCTCGTTGCTAGTGAACTTATAGATGGATCTTGGTAAAACCGTAGGAAATTTTTTGTTTTCTGTAACGTTCCCCAACAGTGGCATCATGAGCTAGGTCTATGCGTTGTTCTCTTTGCACGAGTAGAACACAATTTTTTGTGGGCGTAGATGTTGTCAACTTTCTTGCCGCTACTAGTCTTATCTTGCTTCAGCGGTATTGTGGGATGAAGCGTCCCGGACCAACCTTACACGTACGCTTACGTGAGACCGGTTCCACTGACTAACATGCACTAGTTGCATAAGGTTGCCGGCGGGTGTCTGTCTCTCCCACTTTAGTTGGAGCGGATTCGATGAGAAGGGTCCTTATGAAGGGTAAATAGAAGTTGACAAATCATGTTGTGGCTTTCACGTAGGTAAGAAAACGTTCTTGCTAGAACCCTATTGCAGCCACGTAAAACTTGCAACAACAATTAGAGGACGTCTAACTTGTTTTTGCAGCAAGTGTTTTGTGATGTGATATGGCCAAAGTTGTGATGAATGATGAATGATATATATGTGATGTATGAGATCATGTTCTTGTAATAGGAATCACGACTTGCATGTCGATGAGTATGACAACTGGCAGGAGCCATATGAGTTGTCTTTATTTTTGTATGACCTGCGTGTCATTGAGAAATGCCATGTAAATTACTTTACTTTATTGCTAAACGTGTTAGCCATAGTAGTAGAAGTAATAGTTGGCGAGCAACTTCATGGAGACACGATGATGGAGATCATGGTGTCATGCCGGTGACAAGATGATCATGGAGCCCCAAGATGGAGATCAAAGGAGCTATGTGATATTGGCCATATCATGTCACTATTATTATTTGATTGCATGTGATGTTTATCATGTTTTGTACATCTTGTTTACTTAGCACGACGGTAGTAAATAAGATGATCCCTCATAATAATTTCAAGAAAGTGTTCCCCCTAACTGTGCACCGTTGCGACAGTTCGTTGTTTCGAAGCACCACGTGATGATCGGGTGTGATAGATTCCAACGTTCACATACAACGGGTGTAAGACAGATTTACACATGCAAACACTTAGGTTGACTTGACGAGCCTAGCATGTACAGACATGGCCTCGGAACACAGAAGACCGAAAGGTCGAGCATGAGTCGTATAGAAGATACGATCAACATGAAGATGTTCACCGACGTTGACTAGTTCGTCTCACCTGATGATCAGACACGACCTAGTTAACTCAGATTATGTTATACTTAGATGACTAGAGGGGTGTCTATCTGAGTGGGAGTTCATTGAATAATTTGATTAGATGAACTTAATTATCATGAACTTAGTCTAAAATCGTTACAATATGTCTTGTAGATCAAATGGCCAACGTTGTCCTCAACTTCAACGCGTTCCTAGAGAAAACCAAGTTGAAAGACGATGGCAGCAACTATACGGACTGGGTCCGGAACCTGAGGATCATCCTCATAGCTGCCAAGAAAGATTATGTCCTACAAGCACCGCTAGGTGACGCACCCGTCCCACAGAACCAAGACGTTATGAATGCTTGGCAGACACGTGCTGATGATTATTCCCTCGTTCAGTGCGGCATGCTTTACAGCTTAGAACCGGGGCTCCAAAAACGTTTTGAGAGACACGGAGCATATGAGATGTTCGAAGAGCTGAAAATGGTTTTCCAAGCTCATGCCCGGGTCGAGAGATATGAAGTCTCCGACAAGTTTTTCAGCTGTAAGATGGAGGAAAATAGTTCTGTCAGTGAGCACATACTCACAATGTCTGGGTTACATAACCGCTTGACTCAGCTGGGAGTTAATCTCCCTGATGACGTAGTCATTGACATAATCCTTCAGTCGCTTCCACCAAGCTACAAGAGCTTTGTGATGAACTTCAATATGCAGGGGATGGAAAAGACCATTCCTGAATTATTTGCAATGATGAAATCAGCAGAGGTAGAAGTCAAAAAGGAACATCAAGTGTTGATGGTGAATAAAACCACTAAGTTCAAGAAAGGCAAGGGTAAGAAGAACTTCAAGAAGGACGGCAAGGGAGTTGCCGCGCCCGGTAAGCAAGCTACCGGGAAGAAGCCAAAGAATGGACCCAAGCCCGAGACTGAGTGCTTTTATTGCAAGGGAAGTGGTCACTGGAAGTGGAACTGCCCCAAATACTTAGCGAACAAGAAGGCCGGCAAAACAAAAGGTATACGTGATATACATGTAATTGATGTGTACCTTACCAGTACTCGTAGTAGCTCCTGGGTATTTGATAACGGTGCAGTTGCTCACATTTGTAACTCAAAGCAGTAGCTGCGGAATAAGCGGAGACTGGCGAAGGACGAGGTGACGATGCGCGTCGGGAATGGTTCCAAGGTCGATGTGATCGCCATCGGCACGCTACCTCTACATTTACCTACAGGATTAGTTTTAAACCTCAATAATTGTTATTTAGTGCCAGCTTTGAGCATGAACATTGTATCGGGATCTCGTTTAATTCGAGATGGCTACTCATTTAAATCCGAGAATAATGGTTGTTCTATTTATATGAGAGATATGTTTTATGGTCATGCTCCGATGGTGAATGGTTTATTCTTAATGAATCTCGAGCGTAATGCTACACATGTTCATAGTGTGAATACCAAAAGATGTAAGGTTGATAATGATAGTCCCACATACTTGTGGCACTGCCGCCTTGGTCACATAGGTGTCAAACGCATGAAGAAGCTCCATGCAGATGGACTTTTAGAGTCTCTTGATTATGAATCATTTGACACGTGCGAACCATGCCTCATGGGTAAAATGACCAAGACTCCGTTCTCAGGAACAATGGAGCGAGCAACCAACTTATCGGAAATCATACATACTGATGTGTGTGGTCCAATGAGCGTTGAGGCTCGCGGTGGCTATCATTATGTTCTCACCCTCACTGATGACTTGAGTAGATATGGGTATGTCTACTTAATGAAACACAAGTCTGAAACATTTGAAAAGTTCAAGGAATTTCAGAGTGAGGTTGAGAATCAACGTGACAGAAAAATCAAGTTTTTGCGATCAGATTGTGGAGGAGAATACTTGAGTCACGAATTTGGCACACACTTAAGAAAATGTGGAATAGTTTCACAAATCACGCCGCCTGGAACACCTCAGCGTAATGGTGTGTCCGAACGTCGTAATCACACTCTATTAGATATGGTGCGATCTATGATGTCTCTTACCGATTTACTGCTATCTTTTTGGGGCTATGCTTTAGAGACTGCCGCATTCACTTTAAATAGGGCTCCGTCGAAACCCGTTGAGACGACACCGTATGAATTATAGTTTGGGAAGAAACCTAAGCTGTCGTTTCTAAAAGTTTGGGGATGCGATGCTTATGTCAAGAAACTTCAACTTGAAAAGCTCGAACCCAAGTCGGAAAAATGCGTCTTCATAGGATACCCTAAAGAAACTATGGGGTATACCTTCTACCTCAGATCCGAAGGCAAGATCTTTGTTGCCAAGAATGGATCCTTTTTAGAGAAAGAGTTTCTCTCAAAAGAAGTAAGTGGGAGGAAAGTAGAACTTGATGAAGTATTACCTCTTGAACCGGAAAATGGCGCAACTCAAGAAAATGTTCCTGAGGTGCCTGCACCGACTAGAGAGGAAGTTAATGATGATGATCATGAAACTTCATATCAAGTTGCTACTGAACTTCATAGGTCCACAAGGACACGTTCCGCACCAGAGTGGTACGGCAACCCTATCTTGGAAATCATGTTGTTAGACAACGGTGAACCTTCGACCTATGAAGAAGCGATGGCGGGCCCGGATTCCGACAAATGCCTAGAAGCCATGAAACCCAAGATAGGATCCATGTATGAAAACGAAGTATGGACTTTGACTGACTTGCCCGTTGAGAGGCGAGCCATAGAAAATAAATGGATCTTTAAGAAGAAGACAGACGCGGATGGTAATGTGACCATCTATAAAGCTCGGCTTGTCGCTAAGGGTTATCGACAAGTTCAAGGGGTTGACTATGATGAGACTTTCTCACCGGTAGCGAAGCTAAAGTCCGTCCGAATCATGTTAGCAATTACCGCATTCTATGATTATGAGATATGGCAAATGGACGTCAAAACGGCATTCCTTAATGGTTTCCTTAAGGAAGAATTGTATATGATGCATCCGGAAGGTTTTGTCGATCCTAAGAATGCTGACAAGGTGTGCAAGCTCCAACGCTCGATTTATGGGCTGGTGCAAGCATCTCGGAGTTGGAACATTCGCTTTGATGAGATGATCAAAGCGTTTGGGTTTACGCAGACTTATGGAGAAGCCTGCGTTTACAAGAAAGTGAGTGGGAGCTCTGTAGCATTTCTCATATTATATGTAGATGACATACTTTTGATGGGAAATGATATAGAACTCTTAGACAACATTAAGGCCTACTTGAAAAGAGTTTTTCAATGAAGGACCTTGGAGAAGCTACATATATATTAGGCATCAAGATCTATAGAGATAGATCAAGATGCCTCATAGGTATTTCACAAAGCACATACCTTGATAAGATATTGAAGAAATTCAATATGGATCAGTCTAATAAGGGGTTCTTTCCTGTGTTACAAGGTGTGAAATTGAGCTCAGCTCAATGTCCGACCACGGCAGAAGATGTAGAAGAGATGAGTGTCATCCCCTATGCCTCAGCCATAGGTTCTATTATGTATGCCATGCTATATACCAGACCTAATGTAAACCTTGCCGTAAGTTTGGTAGGTAGGTACCAAAGTAATCCCGGCAAGGAACACTGGACAGCGGTCAAGAATATCCTGAAGTACCTGAAAAGGACTAAGGAAATGTTTCTCGTTTATGGAGGTGACGAAGAGCTCGTCGTAAAGGGTTACGTCGACGCTAGCTTCGACACAGATATGGATGACTCCAAGTCACAAACCGGATACGTGTATATTTTGAATGGTGGGGCAGTAAGCTGATGCAGTTGCAAGCAGAGCGTCGTGGCGGGATCTACATGTGAAGCGGAGTACATGGCAGCCTCGGAGGTAGCGCATGAAGCAATTTGGGTGAAGGAGTTCATCACCGACCTAGGAGTCATACCCAATGCGTCGGGGCCAATCAAACTCTTCTGTGACAACACTGGAGCTATTGCACTTCCCAAGGAGCCCAGGTTTCACAAGAAGACCACGCACATCAAGCGTCGCTTCAACTCCATTCGTGAAAATGTTCAAGATGGAGACATAGATATTTGTAAAGTACATACGGACCTGAATGTAGCAGATCCGTTGACTAAACCTCTCCCTAGAGCAAAACATGATCAACACCAGAATTCCATGGGTGTTCGATTCATCACAATGTAACTAGATTATTGACTCTAGTGCAAGTGGGAGACTGTTGGAAATATGCCCTAGAGGCAATAATAAAAGCATTATTATTATTCCTTGTTCATGATAATTTTCTTTATTCATGCTATAATTGTGTTATCCGGAAATCATAATACATGTGTGAATAATAGACACCAACATGTCCCTAGTAAGCCTCTAGTTGACTAGCTCGTTGATCAACAGATAGTCAAGGTTTCCGGACTATGGACATTGGATGTCATTGATAACGAGATCACATCATTAGGAGAATGATGTGATGGACAAGACCCAATCCTAAACATAGCATAAGATCATATAGTTTGTTTGCTAGAGTTTTTCCAATGTCAAGTATCCTTTCCTTAGACCATGAGATCGTGTAACTTCCGGATACCGTAGGAGTGCTTTGGGTGTACCAAACGTCACAACGTAACTGGGTGACTATAAAGGTATACTACGGGTATCTCTGAAAGTGTCTGTTGGGTTGACACGGATCAAGACTGGGATTTGTCACTCCGTATGACAGAGAGGTGTCACTGGGCCCACTCGGTAATGCATCATCATTATGAGCTCAAAGTGACCAAGTGTCTGGTCACGGGATCATGCATTACGGTATGAGTAAAGTGACTTGCCGGTAACGAGATTGAACAAGGTACTGGGATACCGACGATCGAATCTCGGGCAAGTAACATACCGATTGACAAAGGGAATTGTATACGGGATTGCTTGAATCCTCGACATCATGGTTCATCCGATGAGATCATCAAGGAGCATGTGGGAGCCAACATGGGTATCCATATCCCGCTATTGGTTATTGACCGGAGAGCAATCTCGGTCATGTCTACATGTCTCCCGAACCCGTAGGGTCTACACACTTAAGGTTCGGTGACGCTAGGGTTGTAGGGATATGTAAATGCAGTAACCCGAATGTTGTTCGGAGTCCCGGATGAGATCCCGGACGTCACGAGGAGTTCCGGAATGGTCTGGAGGTAAAGATTTATATATGGGAAGTCTTGTTTTGGTCGCCGAAAAAGTTTCGCGCATTATCGGTATTGTACCGAGAGTGCCGAAAGGGATCCGGGGGTCCACCAAGGGGGTCCACCTGCCCCGGGTGGGCACATGGGCTATAGGGGTGTGCGCCTTGGCCTATATGGGCCAAGGGCACCAGCCCCAAGAGGCCCATGCGCCAAGAGATAAGGGAAAGGAAGAGTCCTAAAGGGGGAAGGCACCTCCTAGGTGCCTTGGGGAGGATGGACTCCTCCCTGGCCGCACCCTTCCTTGGAGGAAGGGCCAAGGCTGCGCCCCCCTCTCCCTTGGCCCTAAATATAGTGGGAGGAAGGGAGGGCAGCCGCACCTTTGCCTTTGGTGCCTCCCTCTCCCTCTCCAACACCTCCTCCTCCTCCATAGAGCTTGGCGAAGCCCTGCCGGAGTACTGCAGCTCCATCACCACCACGCCGTCGTGCTGCTGCTTGAGCCATCTTCCTCAACCTCTCCTTCCCCCTTGCTGGATCAAGAAGAAGGAGACGTCACGCTGACCGTACGTGTGTTGAACGCGGAGGTGCCGTCCGTTCGGCGCTAGGATCTCCGGTGATTTGGATCACGTCGAGTACGACTCCCTCATCCCCGTTCTTTGAATGCTTCCGCTCGCGATCTACAAAGGTATGTAGATGGATCCGATCTCTCATTGCTAGATGAACTCATAGATCGATCTTGGTGAAACCGTAGGAAATTTTTTGTTTTCTGCAACGTTCCCCAACATCCAGCTGTAAGGTGGAGGAATCATTATTTTGCATGTAATAAGGAGGCATTTCCTTGCGTGCGACCGTGGACCCAACTGTTAGATGTCGTTCATTAAACACATTGACCAGGCCGCGCCGAGAGCACCAGGGCCTTGGACGACGACGAGGCCTAGGAAGGGAACGACACAGAGCCAGGGAAGACTCGGCAGTTGTTTCCGACGCGGAGGAGTATGAGGGTTTACTGGTTCGTCTGCCATCCCCGGAGAATAACAGCAGGCGTGGGTGAGTAGAGGGATGGCTAGGCCAGCGATGGGAGTTTGGTGGGGCGGTGAGGCCTGCGCGGTAGCATAGCCGGCCACGGGAGGAGGGAGCAGGCAGTCCCGCCGGCGCTTGTTTGAGCGGCTAGAGCAGGAAAAGCAGAGATTGAAGAAGCACAACAGCCGTTGGATGGACATCCAACAGTCACTGCTCTCATGTGCATTATTTCTAATAATGTACAGCCCATTTTCTAATTCTTAAGAATTTTTTTGGAGCCCATCTTCTTTTTGTTAGCATTACACCCCATATTGTGGCCATGGTAAAAAAGTATATGATTGTTTTGCATATTTCGGTGCGGTCAGCTGTTTTTAATCCTAAAATATTGATTCAAATTCAAACTATTTTGAAAACTAATTTATATAAATATAAAATCCAAATAATTGTCCACGCATAAAAATCAATGGAATTTAAAATCTTGTAATGAAAAAAAACTGAAACTAATTCCCGGTTTGATGTGTTTTAAAAATGTACAGCCCATTTCTGGGCAAACCGAATGAAACTCTCCTCGTCTTGAAAGATTTGCGGCCCAGCAGGGCTGATAAAGCAAGTAGGCCTCGTTTGGGTATTTGTTTTAAAAAAATAGAACGGGGCTAGCCATTTTCAGCAAGAAAAAAACACAACTGGGCTCATGATGTGGTATACATAAATAAAACCCTGGCTAGACGGGCCACAGCCCCAGCACAGCGCCGTTGTTACCCTGATCCATCGCTAAAACTAGTATAAATAACAACTTGTTCCTCAAAAAAAGAACTGCGCGAACTACTGGGTCCCTGGTGTTAGCCGCTCGTAGTGTAATTCTCTCGTTTATTGACTACGTTGACAACGGCGTGAGCCCCAGATGTCCAACTATTAGGAGGAACCACATTTTTGGGCTTGTAATATAGAGGCACTTGCTTGCGTACTGCCATGACGCTGGTGGGTCCCTACTGTCATCCTCTCCACGTATAGTCATCTCCTTGTTCCTCTCGGTTTTTTACGGCGTTGACAACACAAGTGGGCGGTGCACCGCGCACGGCGAGCGAACCAAGGCCGCAAGGCGGAGGACGGCGACGAGGCCTCGGACGGAACGAACAGGAGCCGTGGAAGATGCGCCGGTCCAGTCGCAGGCGGAGGGGAGTACGATGGTTGACTGGTTCGGGTGTGGGTGCGTGTAGGGGCTGACGTCGCCGGAGAATAATAGGACGTGTGGGGGAATAGAGGGAGGGACTGGCCAATGTTGGACGGTACGTACGGTAGGGCAGTGGAGGCGCGGCCAGCCATGGGAGGCGGGAGCAGGCGGAGCCGACAGGGTGGTTTGGTTTGGGTGGCGGGAGGAAGAAGAAGACAAGAGATAGAAGATACACGACAGATGTTGGATTTCAATCCAACGGCTGGTAGGCAGAATCGTTTGTTGACTGGCTAGTAAGTCGACACCACCTTAGATAGGCTATTTCCTCGCGGGTCCCAAATGTCAGAATCCAAATCTGTCACGGTCATGCAGCCCTTCCTATGAAAATTTATAGCCCATTTGATGTGCTAGTTGGAAATAAGTTTGTGGGCGCTGGTGGGGGCTAATCACTTGGCTTTTGTAATGCACAGTGAGCTCAAGCAGCCGGCGAGAGTGATGTTACTTCCCTTGGTTAGGATTTGTTAGTTGTTACAATATTTCACTCTAAATTAAACGACTGGCAAGCCATGTGCCTTGCATCAAAGAAAATATGACAGTCACACCCGAGTTGAAAAGGGAAAGAACATCTAACTGCAGCTTACAAACTGTACAAAAGTACAACGGTTAATTGTTCATCAGGTTTACAAAATAACCCAGGTTGAAAAGGGCAACAACATCTAACTCCAGCACTATTTTTGGCAGTCACAGTCAAATGGATCGGTCAGGTCCATAGAATGAACATCATGGGTCGTAAAATTTATTGGATTATGACCACAATATGTTGTAAATAGAAGCCCGGCATGTTCAGAAGCTCTTTTTCCCACCTGAAACTCCTTTTTTTTGCTCTTCTACATACCCATCCGTCAAAACCATGTTGCCGATAAACTTAAGCCTGATGGACAATAGTAACCTCGCATTCAGCAGGAAGAATGTGACACATCTAGTGTTTGCACGGTTCGCTACATATCATTCTAGCGTTATTGTCTCCAATCGAATCTCATGAGAAGTGAGAAAATCCCGATGCTTACAAATCCACCGATTGGTTATAACTTTCTTACCCCGTCCTGTTGCCTAAATAGACATGAAGATTGAAAATAGTTAAGGTCTAAAAAAAGAGTGTCAAAAGAGCAACAGCTGAACGGTTAATTCTAGTACACTATATGCGGGCTTCCAATGTGCGTGAAATTATCACCTTTATATACAACTTCTCTAGACATGGAAAGCATTCCAGCAAGCCAATAATCTTGTTCAGATCAAAACTATTCATTTGGATATATGAGATCTTGACAGAATCCAGCACCATTGATAGGCCATCCATGGAGAAACTCTTCATTGAGCATAGAACATAATATTAGTACAAAATGTATACTCCAAGATGACATATAATTTTTGCGCAAAAATTTAAAATGTTGCTTATGGTTACAAGTGTAGATGATAATGTAAAGTACCTAAAGAACTATGGAGCCAAACACCATATTGAAATGAGCACAGATATCATGTATTACACCCAAGGTCTCCAGTTTAGGCGCAAAGAGGACGGTTATTTGCAATGGTGAATAACTAGAATCAAGGATCAACCTTTGAAGTGAAGGGGCCTCTTGGATGATGAGCTGCCTTCCGTCAAAACGAATTCCAATTCTTACAAGGTTAGGCGACTTTATTTGGAGACAATCGATTCTAACTGTGAAAACAAGCACCAAGCACTCCAGGGCACGGCAACTGGAGTGGATGATGCTGTGCAATGAGGCCTCCGATATACGAACCTGCACAAGTGAAAGTTTCTTGAGAAATGGGAGTCGAAGGTTTAGTACCAGATTGTCTGGTAGGTCGCACAATGCAAAGGTGGTGGTGTGGAGAGAGGAGGAAAACCGCGAGATGGACATCGGTGCTGAGGGCACAGGTAGATGGCATTAGTTATCTGGTAGGTGATTTCCAGGGAGAACTCAAGCAACTGTAGTTCTGTGTAATTCAGGGGATTTCAGCCAGACGACCATCGTGCAGGGCATGGTATGGTTGCTCAGGTAGCATGACGGGATGCAGAGGCTTTGAATGGAGCCTTGGTGGGAGGAGATGATGGCTCTAGGGATTTCAAAATCATTGAAGAGAGATAGTTGACGACAGTCGAGATTAAGGGGCACGGTGCGCCATAGAGGACACCACCAAATTGAGAGGACTTGGGTGCGGCAGCAACCCTTGGTGGAGAGAAGTGAGATGATCTCCCAAAAGACGGCATCCGGGAGATCACTGATGCGGTTCACCCGAGATTCTACGGGTTCCTGGGATCCGGTGGGGGCGGGGTCGCCGCTTCTCCCTGCGCTGCCGGGTGCGGGATGTACAACAGGCATCGTCACTGGCGGGAGGCTCATCTTCTTGGCGCTGGGATCAGCCGACTCCATTTTCCTCGAGGGCGTCGCGTCGCGCTCACGGATTTGAGCAGAGTAACGAATGACGAGCCTAGTTGTAGTGAGAGTGAAGAAGAAGGGGACACTACAAAAAAATACACTTCCATGATGGAAAATTTATGACAGAATCAAGATAGTCATACCTGTGTTATCGTAGAAGTATTCCATGACATTACCAAAATTATCATCATGGAAGTGTCCATTTCCATGGCGATAAATCGCGCGTCACAGAAGTGCTTTTGTCAAGGGTGACCGACACATGGCATCCACCGTAACGGAACGCCGTTAAGCTATCGGGTCAGGTTTTGGATCCGATAACCCGTTAACAGCCCCGACCAATGGGAAATTTCCACGTGTAAAATTCTTATTGGCCGGACGAAACACGTGTCAGCTCGTCAGTGGGTCAGATAGGCGCCTATGATATGTCGACACGTGCCACTGCCCACCACTGGACCATTTAGCTTACAAAGCCGGCCCGTTTGACTTGGTCAAAAGTTAACGGGCTGGCCCATGAAAAGCCTGTTAACGGTCTCTTCGCAAATATCCCATTTTACGGCCCGTTAACTCACGGCCCGTTAGGCCCTAAAGGAAATCGGCCCAACAACGTCATGTGGGCTGTCGAATATAACACTAGCCATTTCACTTTCGGCCCATGTATGGCCCACGACGTCTTTCGGCCCATATGAGGCCTTCGTATCTTTCGGCCCTTTACAGGCCCACGGTGACTCTAGCCCATAATGAACAGTAATTTTCTTTATACCCGTTAATGGCCCGTGATTTACATGGGCCATTTCCAGCTCGTGTTAGCTTTCGGCCTATAGACGGCCCATATGTTCTTGGGCTCCTTTTCGGCCCTCCATTACTTCCGGCCTGTTACTGGCCTGTTCCCCTAATGGGCCAAATTCGGCCCATGGCAAGAGACGGCCCGTTACTGGCCTGTTCCCCTAATGGGCCAAATTCGGCCCATGGCAAGAGTCGGCCCGTTACTGGCCTGTTTCCCTAATGGGCCAAATTCGGCCCATGGCAAGAGTCGGCCCGTTTCTGGCCTGTTAACCCGTTGCGCCGTTTCTAGCCCGTCCTATATTCTGGCCCATTAATGACCCGTTATGCCTGTGACAGAATTAAGCCTTTGCTGTCCTACGGCCTGTTAACGGCCTGTTACCATGCTGGGCCGATACCAATTACGCCCGATTACGGCCCATGTAGACCCATTTATCCGACGGCCCAAGGCCCACCGGTTACAGGCCCATTTATCCGACGGCCCGAGGCCCACCGGTTACAGGCCCATTTATCGACGGCCCGTAGGAGACCCGTGGATCCTACGACCCGTATATGACCCATGGTAGTTGCGGCCACTAGAAAACCAGGGAAAAAGAAGACTAGGAAATAAATAAGGCCGAAACTAACGCTAGGCTATTAAGGAGATTGCACAGATTACATCCACTCGGCATCAAAGATCGCCACCAGTGCAAATATAGGGAACATCCTACACTATACCAAAATGGCTTGCTGTTTTCTTCAGGCGGTGGCTGCACATTAAGAATAAATTTTGTATCGCACCAAAACAAATTACAACTATATAACAAAAGGAAGGTTGGCACAAAACTTAACAGTCTAGCAGATAAATGCACCACCAAAAGTTCAGAAGCTCAGTTCATTTGACCTGGCTGTTATGTTTTCATGCTGTGTTGTCCAATGGAGCACCATAACCCTCGCCTTCATTTCCCCTAGGCTCCTGAACAACATAGCAAATGTCTGATAGTCTGGTTTTCAAAAACCATGCATATCTTGATGACATTGAGCAATGTTTCTCCTTGTTTCTCAAAGGGTCTCTGTAAGGGAATGGACTTGTGTCAGGAGCGCAGATACAACATTGCTTTGAGCTTGCATATCTTGATCATGAGGCAGTTTGGACGATATTGCCTTAAAAACCAACCCAGTATTACACAGGAACATGCTTTTGGCACTATTAGTGGACAGGTACTGACCCACTGCAGCAAGAGCTGACATTGCGGTTATAGTTGCCTCGGCACCTTCAGAAGGTGGTGATTCCACCATTTTTTCCATAGTTCGCTGAAAAGTTGAGGTTTTACATTAGTAGTACCAGAACAAAAGATATTAAGGAGGCAGCAAAACCAAACAAAATAGCTTTGGTCTATATAGAGAACTTATTCTGGTGAACCCATGTAAAATATTAATTGTATTTTATTGCAAAGTACGTACATAATAAAACCAGGTTCCAAACATATGACCATGTACCATCGCTAATGTATTGTCTATTTCTTCACATTGTATTGAGGGCTAAGGATAAAGAGATGAAGTTTATAATACGGTAAGCATAGTATGACATCATTCATATCACAAAACAACTGAGAACAGACAAACAGGCAATTGTAACATTGTGTGGGCAAGTGCATCACGGAACTAGATTACGGGTCAAGATAGAAGGAACATCACTCCTCTCTTTTAAACCTTGTAAGGTGCAATGATACGCTAAGACAATTGTGTATAAAATTGAAAAGAGTAATAGACATTCGCTGCAAACGATGCAGTTCAAGGCACAAGTCAGAGTAAGTAGTAGTTAAAAGGCATGAGGATTAAGGACTTACAACAGCGGCTTTGACTGGTGTAGTCATGCCCTTCTTCTTGCTGGTGTGATAGTCCTTGAAGATTTCCACATCATTTGGTTCAGGTACTTTTTGGTCCTTGCGGGCTTTCCTCTGCATTTCGAACAAGTCAATATAGATCTGATAATATGGTACTGCGAAAAGAGTGAGACAGCAGCTAATTACAAGAGCCTCACAGTGTGCAATATAGCTACGAGATCCTGTCGTCTGTTTGAATTTCACTTTCGTACGGTTGGCTTGTCTGGTTGCAGTTTCGCAGTGTCGCAAGCTTGTCTGGTTGCAGCTAATTACAAGAGCCTCGCAGTGTCGCAAGCTTGTCTGGTTGCATCATCTTGGCTATCCAACTTGAACCTCATCTGTTGAAAATTATGGGAGTCTCATTATCAGCAACCTAGAAAGTATGGGACAGAGCAAGACGATATTACTAGTTTCCATACATAACCATACTTACAGATAAATGGTCGAGGAAGGTGTTGAACTGGGTTTCGTCTTTGTCATTCCTGTATTGAATCCATGTTGGGAGGATACATACATGACACCTAACAGCAACCGCTGCCTCTGTTACTAACTTGGCTGACTCTGTAGCATCACGTGGCCTTTTTAAACCTGCCTCAAAACGGATCTCCATTCTTCCTCCTCTAGATTTAGTTAACCTATCGAGCATTATCCCTGATGTTTGTTTCCTCTTGCGCCTAGGTGCTATTCCAACAACGAACATAGGAAGTGTTAATGTACATCAAACAGTGAGACTACATATAAAGAAGCATGCAACTTTAACTTGACTCCAGCAACTACCTTCTTGCTGTTGAAGCTCACAAGGTTCATCTGATATTGCCAACTCGTCTTGTTTCAAGAGTGCTTGGGAAGTAGTGTCAGGTGGCAAGTGATACGTCTCCAACGTATCTATAATTTTTGATTGCTCCATGCTATATTATCTACTGTTTTGGACTATATTGGGCTTTATTTTCCACTTTTATATTATTTTTGGAACTCACCTATTAACCGGAGGCCTAGCCCAGAATTGATGTTTTTTTGCCTATTTCAGTGCTTCGAAGAAACGGAATATCAAACAGAGTCCAAACGGAAGGAAACATTTGGGAACGTGATTTTCTCACTGAACGTGATCCAGGAGACTTGGACCCTACTCCAAGCAAGCAAAGAGGCGGTCACGAGGGTGGGGGGCGCCACCCCCCAGGGCGCGCCCCCTGCCTCGTTGGCCCCTCGGTGCTCCACCGACGTACTCCTTCCTCCTATATATACCTATGTACCCCCCAAACGAGCAGATATGGAGCCAAAAACTTAATTCCACCACCGCAACTTTTTGTATCCACGAGATCCCATCTTGGGGCCTGTTCCGGAGCTTCGCCGGAGAGGGCCGTCATCACGGAGGGCTTCTACATCATCATAGCCTCTTCAATGAAGTGTGAGTAGTTTACCTCAGACCTTCGGGTCCATAGTTATTAGCTAGATGGCTTCTTCTCTCTTTTTTGATCTCAATACAAAGCTCTCCTCCTCTCTCGTGGAGATCTATTCGATGTAATCTTCTTTTTCGGTGTGTTTGTTGAGACCGATGAATTGTGGGTTTATGATCAAGTATATCAATGAATAATATTTGAATCTTCTCTGAATTCTTTTATCTATGATTGATTATCTTTGCAAGTCTCTTCGAATTATCAGTTTGATTTGGCCTACTAGATTGGTTTTTCTTGCAATGGGAGAAGTGCTTAGCTTTGGGTTCGATCTTGCGGTGTCCTTTCCTAGTGATAGAAGGGGCAGCAAGGCACATATTGTATCGTTTCCATCGAGGATAACAAGATGGGGTTTATATCATATTGCATGAATTTATCTCTCTACATCATGTCATCTTTCTTAAGGCGTTACTCTGTTTTTAACTTAATACTCTAGATGCATGCTGGATAGCGGTCGATGAGTGGAGTAATAGTAGTAGATGCAGGCAGGAGTCGGTCTACTTGTCTCGGACGTGATGCCTATATACATGATCATACCTAGATATTCCTCATAACTATCCTCAATTCTGTCAATTGCTCAACAGTAATTTGTTCACCCACCGTAGAATACTTATGCTCTTGAGAGAAGCCACTAGTGAAACCTATGGCCCCCGGGTCTATTCTCATCATATCAGTCTCCATCACTTTATTATTGCTTTGCTTTTTTACTTTGCCTTTTACTTTTCACTTTGCATCTCTATATCAAAAATACCAAAAATATTATCTATCATCTCTATTAGATCTCACTCTAGTAAGTGACTGTGAAGGGATTGACAACCCCTAATCGTGTTGGTTACGAGGAGCTATTGTTTTGTGTAGGTACAAGGGACTTGCGTGTAGCCTCCTACTGGATTGATACCTTGGTTCTCAAAAACTGAGGGAAATACTTACGCTACTTTGCTGCATCATCCTCTCCTCTTCGGGGAAATCCAACACAGTGCTCAAAAGGTAGCAGCAAGGGAGCTTGGGAACGTGCTGCTAGCTTAGTTGACGCACGAGTAAGTCATGCAGCTGGTAGTACTGTGGTAGGTGTTGCAAGAACTAGGGTTGTCTCTGCTTGTTTGGTGGCAACTATTTGTTTCTGTTTGGCTTTTTTGCAACTCATGTAGCATGGGATGCCGTGTTTGTAGAATTTTCCGCTGGACTTTGACCTTCTATTGCACCATCAGTAACAGCAGAATCTGCAGGATTCATACGCTTCTCATTCCCTGCCATTCTGTGTTTCTTCCTCTTTCTCTGTGCCATGTTAAGTCAAGCCGACAAGAAAGCGAATAACAATTTAGTTCGTCCGAACAAATTGATGCGTGATGCAGACTGATGACCCACAAGTATAGGGGATCAATCGTATTCCTTTCGATGAGTAAGAGTGTCGAACCCAACGAGGAGCAGAAGGAAATGATAAGCGATTTTCAGCAAGGTATTCTCTGCAAGTACTGAAATAAGTGGTAATAGATAGTTTTGTGATAAGATAAATTGTAAAGAGAAACAAGTAACAAAAGTAAATAAAGTGAAGCAAGGTGGCCCAATCCTTTTTGTAGCAAAGGACAAGCCGGGACAAACTCTTATAATAGGAAAAACGCTCCCGAGGACACATGGGAATATCGTCAAGCTAGTTTTCATCACGTTCATATGATTCGCGTTTGATACTTTCATAATTTGATATGTGGGTGGACCGGTGCTTGGGTCGTTGTTCTTACTTGAACAAGAATCCCACTTATTATTAACCTTTATTGCAACCATCCGCAACTACAACAAAAGTATTAAGGTAAACCTAACCATAGCATGAAACATATGGATCCAAATCAGCCCCTTACGAAGCAACGCATAAACTAGGGTTTAAGCTTCTGTCACTCTAGCAACCCATCATCTACTTATTACTTCCCAATGCCTTCCTCTAGGCCCAAATAATGGTGAAGTGTTATGTAGTCGACATTCACATAACACCACTAGAGGCTAGACAACATACATCTCATCAAAATATCGAACGAATACCAAATTCACATGACTACTAATAGCAAGACTTCTCCCTTGTCCTCAGGAACAAACGTAACTACTCACAAAGCATATTCATGTTCATCATCCGAGGGGTAATAATATGCATATAGGATTTGAACATATGATCTTCCACCAAATAAACCAACTAGCATCAACTACAAGGAGTAATCAACACTACTAGCGACCTACCAGCACCAATCCCGGACTTGGAGACAAGAATTGGATACAAGAGATGAACTAGGGTTTGGAGATGAGATGGTGCTGGTGAAGATGTTGATGGAGATTGCCCTCTCCCGATGAGAGGAGCGTTGGTGATGATGATGGTGATGATTTCCCCCTCCCGGAGTGAAGTATCCCTGGCAGAACAGCTCTGCCGGAGCTCTAGATTGGTTCCGCCAAGGTTCCGCCTCGTGGCGGCAGAGTCTCGTCCCGAAAGATTGCTTCTTTTTTTTTCTCATCGAAAGACTTCATATAGCAGAAGATGGTTGTCGGAGAGCCACCAGGGGGCCCACGAGGTAGGGGGCGCGCCCTAAGGGGGGGGCCACCCTTGTGAGCAGGGTGTGGGCCCCCTGCCCTTCATCTTTGGGGAGGATTTTTCTTTATTTATTTTAAGATGTTCCGTGCAGTTTCAGGACTTTTGGAGTTGCGCAGAATAGGTCTCTAATATTTGCTCCTTTTCCAGCCCAGAACTCCAGCTGCCAGCATTCTCCCTCCTTATGTAAACCTTGTAAAATAAGAGAGAGTAGCCATAAGTATTGTGACATAACGTGAAATAACAGCCCATAATGCAATAAATATCCATATAAAAGCATGATGCAAAATGGACGTATCAACTCCCCAAGCTTAGACCTCGCTTGTCCTCGAGCGAAAAGCCGATAACAATAAATATGTCCTCATGTTTAGAGGTAGAGGCGTCGATAAAAATAAAATACGGACATGAAGGCATCATGATTATTCTCATAACAGCAACATATATAGATTTTGTCATATGATTACTTATGTTCAAGTGATGATCTATTCACAATGCAAAAGTATGAAGCAGAAACCTCATTGAGCACCAACAAACTATAACCTCAGTCATTGAAACAATGCAATTTATCATAACATCGGAAAGAGTCTATGTCAGAGCTAAAAGGCAATTCCACATACTCAACTATCATCTAGTCCTTCATAATTGCTAACACTCACGCAATACTTGTGGTTACGGAGTTTTAATCGGACACAGAGAAAGATAGGGGCTTATAGTTTTGCCCCACAACCTTTTACCTCAAGGGTAATGTCAACAATAATAATTCATGCTCCCCTACATCCAATTAGATATATATATCATGTTATTTCCAACATGCTCGGCTTGCCAAAGGATCAAATGAAAAAGGAAAGCTGAAGATCACCATGACACTTGCATAAAGCATAAGATAGTAATAAAAGATAGGCCCTTCGTAGAGGGAAGCAGAGGTTGCCATGCGCTTTTATGGTTGGATGCACAAAATCTCAATGTGAAAGAACGTCACTTTATATTGCCCCTTGTGTTGTGAACCTTTATTATGCAGTCCGTCGCTTTTATTACTTCTACATCACAAGATCGTATAAAGCTTATTTCTCCCACACCAATCAATCATACATATTTAGAGCAATTTTTATTGCTTTGCACTGATGACAACTTACTTGAAGGATCTTACTCAATCCATAGGTAGATATGGTGGACTCTCATGGCAAAACTGGTTTAAGGGTATTTGGAAGCACAAGTAGTATTTCTACTTGGTGCTGAGAATTTGGCTAGCACGAGGGGGAAAGGCAAGCTCAACATGTTAGAGGATCCATGACAACATACTTTATCTCAGATATAAGAAAACATAACTCATCACGTTGTCTTCCTTGTCCAACATCAACTCTTTAGCATGTCATATTTTAATGAGTGCTCCCAATCATAAAAGATGTCAATGATAATATATCTATATGTGAAACCTCTCTTTCCTTATTACTTCCTATTAATTGCAACGATGACCAAAGCTATGTCTGCCAACTCCCAACAACTTTTAATCATCATACTCTTTCCATGTGATGTCATTACTCTCAATAAGATCAATATGAACTCTTTGTTTCTTTTTATTCTTTTCTTCTTTCTTTTATTCACCCAAGATCATGGAAAAATAATCAAGCCCTTGACTCAACACTAATCTTTATTATATATAGCTCACTGACTCGATTACATAGAGAGATCATAAAGCAAAACTCAAAACTAGATCATGCCATAAACTTTATTCTACTAGATCAAGATACTACTAATAGGGTCGAACTAAGAAAAACGGTAAAGATAGGAGATGTGATTGTGATACGATACCGGGGCACCTCCCCCAAGCTTGGCAGTTTCCACGGGGAGTGCCCATACCCATGTGATTATGTCTCCTTCTTTGTTGTTGGTGAAGAAGGTGGTGGTGTCGTTGACTTAGTTGATGGCATAGACTTCTCCCTTAATTTGTGCTTGAGGACGGCATTTTGATCCCTCAGATCATCAATCTCCCACTCCAGGGTTAATATCTTTTTGCATAGGTCCTGCTTATTTTCCTGCAAGAGACGAAAGGGGATAAACTCGAACTTTGGTTTCTTTACCCTATCAGGGAGATTTGACTTTTTGAACTCCACGTGCATGTCCCCAGGTTGAGGTAATGGGGCTTCATCTTCATCTGAGCTCGTCTCCTCCTTCCCCTTGGGTTCATAATCCTCTTCTTCCTCCGTGGTCCACCCATCGTGATCCACATCTCCATAGACCTTGGGATTTGCTAAGTAATCATACACATAGCTTTCTCCTGCCGAATCCTGGGAAGACATGTTGATCTAATCTGCAGCGGGACAGCTCGAAATGAAAACAGAGGATATTTGCATGATACGGGAGTCAAAACCTTCGGGAGAATATATATAATGAATTTTTACCGACTAAAATACGTATCGTGCAAGAAAACGGAGTCCTGAAGGAACACGAGGTGCTCACGAGGTAGGGGGCGCGCCCACCACCCTCGTGGGGCCCTCGTGTCCTTCCCAGACTGCTACTTATTTTTCTATTTTTCTAAATATTCCAAAACAGAGAATTATTGCCTTAAAAATTGTTTTGGAGTCGGTTTACTTACCGTACCACATACATATTCCTTTTCGAAGTCTGAAACGGTCCAGGAAGTTTCCCTTATGTATTCCTCCAGGGTTACGGTTTCAATAATATTGGTTTCAACATTTAAGGGATTACCTAAGATATAATGTTTAATTCTTTGACCGTTTACCACCTTCGGATTTGTGCCTTCGAAGTTGTTGATTTTTATGGCACCGGAACGATAGACCTCCTCGATAACGTAGGGTCCTTCCCATTTAGAGAGAAGCTTTCCTGCAAAAAATCTTAAACGAGAGTTGTATAGCAATACATAATGACCTACGTTAAACTCACGCTTTTGTATCCTTTTGTCATGCCATCTTTTAACTTTTTCTTTAAACAACTTGGCATTTTCATAAGCTTGGGTTCTCCATTCATCAAGTGAGCTAATATCAAATAACCTCTTCTCACCGGCAAGTTTGAAATCATAGTTGAGCTCTTTAATAGCCCAATATGCCTTATGTTCTAGTTCGAGAGGTAAGTGACATGCTTTTCCATAAACCATTTTATATCGAGACATACCCATAGGATTTTTATATGCAGTTCTATAAGCGCATAATGCATCATCAAGTTTCTTGGACCAATTCTTTCTAGACCTATTGACAGTCTTTTGCAAAATTAATTTGAGCTCTCTATTGCTCAATTCTACTCCACCACTAGACTGTGGGTGATAAGGAGATGCAATTCTATGATTAACGTCATACTTAGCAAGCATTTTACGGAAAGCACCATGAATAAAGTGTGAACCACCATCAGTCATTAAATATGTAGGGACTCCAAACCTCGGAAAAATAGCTTCTTTAAGCATTTTAATAGAAGTGTTATGATCAGCAGTACTAGTTGTAATAGCTTCTACCCACTTAGTAACGTAATCAACAGCAACTAAAATATGTGTATATCCATTAGAGGCAGGAAAAGGTGCCATATAATCAAAGCCCCAAACATCAAATGGTTCAATAACAAGTGAATAATTCATAGGCATTTCTTGACGTCTACTAATATTACCAATTCTTTGACATTCATCACAAGACAAAACAAACTTACGGGCATCCTTGAAGAGAGTAGGCCAATAAAAACCGGATTGCAATACCTTATGTGCATTTCTATCTCCAGCGTGGTGTCCTCCATAAGCTTCGGAGTGACACTTGCGTAGGATCTGTTCCTGTTCATGCTCAGGTACACAACGTCTAATAACACCATCTACTGCTTCTTTATAAATATGTGGGTCATCCCAAAAGTAATGTCTTAAATCATAGAAAAACTTTTTGTTTTGCTGGTATCTGAAGCTAGGTGGTATGAACTTAGCAACAATATAATTAGCATAATCAACATACCAAGGAGTACTACAGGAAGTACTTATAACATTTAATTGCTCATCAGGAAAGCTATCATCAATAGGTAGTGGGTCATCAAGAACATTTTCTAGCCTAGACAAGTTGTGTGCAACGGGGTTCTCAGCTCCCTTTCTATCAACGATATGCAAATCAAATTCTTGTAGCAAGAGAACCCATCTAATAAGTCTAGGTTTAGCATCTTTCTTTTCCATAAGATATTTAATAGCAGCATGATCAGTGTGAATAGTTACTTTAGAATCAACAATATAAGGTCTGAACTTATCACAAGAAAATACAACTGCTAAAAGTTCTTTTTCAGTAGTAGCATAATTTCTTTGAGCAGTGTCTAGAGTCTTACTAGCATAATGGATAACATTTAATTTCTTATCAACTCTTTGCCCTAGAACAGCACCTACAACATAATCACTAGCATCTCACATAATTTCAAAGGGTAAATTCCAATCAGGTGGCTGAACAACAGGTGCAGAGACTAATGCTTTCTTAAGTATTTCAAATGCTTCTACACAGTCATCATCAAAGACAAAATGGTACATCTTTTTGTAATAAATTAGTCAGAGGTCGAGAAATTTTTGAGAAGTCCTTAGTGAACCTCCTATAAAATCCAGCATGACCAAGGAAACTTCTTATACCTTTGATGTCCTTGGGACATAGCATCTTTTCAATAGCATCAACCTTGGCTTTATCAACTTCAATACCTCTTTCAGAAACTTTATGCCCCAAGACAATACCTTCATTAACCATAAAGTGGCACTTTTCCCAATTCAAGACAAGATTAGTTTCTTCACATCTCTGCAAAACTCGATCAAGATTGCTCAAGCAATCATCAAAAGAGGAACCATCGACGGAAAAGTCATCCATGAAAACCTCACAAATCTTTTCACAAAAGTCAGAGAATATAGCCATCATGCATCTTTGAAAGGTAGCAGGTGCATTACATAAACCAAAAGGCATACGTCTATAAGCAAAAGTACCAAAAGGGCATGTAAAAGTAGTCTTTGATTGATCTTTAGCTGACACAGGTATTTGAGAGAAACCAGAATAACCATCTAGGAAGCAGTAATGTGTATGTTTGCATAATATTTCTAGCATTTGATCAATAAAAGGTAAGGGGTAATGATCTTTCTTAGTAGCTTTATTTAATTTGCGGAAATCGATTACCATCCTATAACCTGTGATAATTCTTTGTGGAATCAATTCATCTTTATCATTAGGAACAACAGTAATACCTCCCTTCTTAGGGACACAATGGACAGGACTTACCCACTAACTATCAGCAACGGGATAAATTATACCTGCCTCCAGAAGCTTGAGTATTTCTTTTCTTACCACTTCTTTCATTTTAGGATTCAAACGTCATTGAGGATCACGAACTGGTTTGGCATCTGCTTCCAAATTTATTTTATGTTGACATAGAGTGAGACTAATGCCCTTAAAATCATCAAGAGTATATCCAATAGCAGCACAGTGCTTCTTTAGAGTTTTCAATAATCTTTCTTCTTCATGCTCTGAAAGGTTAGCACTAATAATAACATGATATATCTTCTTTTCATCAAGATAAACATATTTAAGATTATCAGGCAACAGTTTAAGCTCAAACACGGGATCACCCTTGGGGTGGAGGAGGATCCCCTAAAATTTCAACAGGCAAATTGTGTTGCAGAATAGGTTCCTGTTTAAAGAATACTTCATCTATTTCCCTTCTTTCATTCATGAACATATCATTTTCATGGTCTAGCAAATAGTGTTCTAAGGGATCACTAGGAGGTACGGCAATAGAAGCAAGACCAATAATTTCATCCTTACTAGGCAATTCTTCCTCATGATGTTTTTTGCTAAATTTAGAGAAATTAAACTCATGAATCATATCATCCAAGCCAATAGTAAAAACATTCTTTTCGCAATCTATCCTAGCATTAACAGTGTTCAAGAAGGGTCTACCAAATATAATGGGACAAAAGCTATCTTGTGGGGAACCAAGAACGAGAAAATCAGCAGGATATTTAGTTTTCCCACACAAGACTTCAACATCTCTAACAATCCCAATTGGTGAAATAGTATCTCTATTGGAAAGTTTAATTGTGACATCAATACCTTCCTAACTCAGCAAGTGCAATTTCATTCTTAATTTCTTCATATAAAGTATGCGGTATAACACTAGCACTCGCACCCATATCACATAAGCCATGATAACACTGATCTCCTATTTTAACAGAAATAACATGCACGCCTACCACAGGTCTATGTTTATCTTTAACACAAGGCTTAGAAATTCTAGCAGTTTCACCGTTGAACTGAATAATATGCCCGTCAATATTATCAGACAAGAGATCTTTAACAATAGCAATATTAGGTTCTACTTTAACTTGCTCAGGAGGTGTATAAGTTCTAATATTGCTTTTACGAACAATAGTTGAAGCTTTAGCATGATCCTTTATTCTAACAGGAAAAGGTGGTTTCTCAACATAAGAAGTAGGAGCAATAGGATCATTATAAGTGACCGTCTTTTCTTCAACTTTAATAGGTGCAGCTACTTTTACTTCTATGGGAGGATGATATTTAAACCACTTCTCCTTAGGGAGATCAACATAAGTAGCAAAAGATTCATAGAAAGAAGCTACTATCTCAGAGTCAAGTCCATATTTAGTGCTAAACTTATGGAAGATATCGGTATCCATAAAAGATTTAACACAATCAAACTTAGGTGTCATACCTGACTCCTTACCTTCATCGAGGTCCCAATCTTCAGAGTTGCGTTTAATTCTATCCAATAAGTCCCATTTGAATTCAGTAGTCTTCATCATAAAAGAGCCAGCACAAGAAGTATCGAGCATGGTGCAATTATTTTCAGAAAGTCGAGCATAAAAATTTTGAATAATTGTTTCCCTTGGAAACCCATGATTGGGGCATGAATATAACATTGATTTAAGCCTCTCCCAAGCTTGAGCGATGCTTTCTCCTTTGCGAGGCCAAAAACTATATATATAATTGCGATCACGATGAACAAGATGCATAGGGTAATACTTTTGATGAAATTCCAATTTCAATCTTTTATAGTTCCATGATCTCATATCATCACATAGCCTATACCATGTCAATGCGTCTCCCTTCAAAGATAAAGGGAAGACCTTCTTCTTAGCAACATCATCGGGTATACCTGCAAGCTTAAATAATCCACAAACTTCATCCACATATATTAAGTGCTCATTACGATGCTTTGTTCCATCTCCTGTAAAATAGCTAGCAGTTTTCCATCATACCCGAAGGAAATTCAAAAGGAGTTTCATTTTCAATAGGTTTAGTAGGTTGAGGAGCAACTCTTCGCTCTACTGTACGGGGTGAAGATACCCCGAACAAGCCCCACAGAGAATTACTTTCCATAGTAACAAGTGACAGTAAATTTCAGCACACTATATAAATTTTTCCTTACCACATTCCACCTACCAAAGGAGCTTCACTCCCCGGCAACGGCGCCAGAAAGAGTCTTGATGACCCACAAGTATAGGGTATCTATCGTAGTCCTTTCGATAAGTAAGAGTGTCGAACCCAACGAGGAGCAGAAGGAAATGATAAGCGGTTTTCAGCAAGGTATTCTCTGGAAGTACTAAAATAAGTGGTAACGGATAGTTTTGTGATAAGATAAATTGTAACAAGCAAGAAGTAACAAAAGTAAATAAAGTGAAGCAAGGTGGCCCAATCCTTTTTGTAGCAAAGGACAAGCCTGGACAAACTCTTATAATAGGAAAGATGCTCCCGAGGACACATGGAATATCGTCAAGCTAGTTTTCATCACGTTCATATGATTCGCGTTCGATACTTTGATAATTTGATATGTGGGTGGACCGGTGCTTGGGTCGCTGTTCTTACTTGAACAAGCATCCCACTTATTATTAACCTTTTTTGCAAGCATCCGCAACTACAACAAAAGTATTAAGGTAAACCTAACCATAGCATGAAACATATGGATCCAAATCAGCCCCTTACGAAGCAACGCATAAACTAGGGTTTAAGCTTCTGTCACTCTAGCAACCCATTATCTACTTATTACTTAACAATGCCTTCCTCTGGGCCCCAATAATGGTGAAGTGTTATGTAGTCGACGTTCACATAACACCACTAGAGGCTAGACAACATACATCTCATCAAAATATCGAACGAATACCAAATTCACATGACTACTAATAGCAAGACTTCTCCCTTGTCCTCAGGAACAAACGTAACTACTCACAAAGCCTATTCATGTTCATAATCAGAGGGGTAATAATATGCATATAGGATCTGAACATATGATCTTCCACCAAATAAACCAACTAGCATCAACTACAAGGAGTAATCAACACTACTAGCAACCTACTAGCACCAATCCCGGACTTGGAGACAAGAATTGGATACAAGAGATGAACTAGGGTTTGGAGATGAGATGGTGCTGGTGAAGATGTTGATGGAGATGGCCCTCTCCCGATGAGAGGAGCGTTGGTGATGATGATGGTGGTGATTTCTCCCTCCCGGAGGGAAGTATCCCCGGCAGAACAGCTCTGCCGGAGCTCTAGATTGGTTCCGCCAAGGTTCCGCCTCGTGGCGGCGAAGTCTCGTCCCGAAAGGTTGCTTCTTATTTTTTTCTCATCGAAAGACTTCATATAGCAGAAGATGGGCGTTGGAGAGCCACCAGGGGGCCCACGAGGTAGGGGGCGCGCCCCCCACCCTCGTGAGCAGGGTGTGGGCCCCCTATCCTTCATCTTTGGCGAGGATTTTTCTTTATTTATTTTAAGATGTTCCGTGGAGTTTCAGGACTTTTGGAGTTGCGCAGAATAGGTCCCTAATATTTGCTCCTTTTCCAGCCCAGAATTCTAGTTGCCAGCGTTCTCCCTCCTTATGTAAACCTTGTAAAATAAGAGAGAATAGCCATAAGTATTGTGACATAACGTGAAATAACAGCCCATAATGCAATAAATATCGATATAAAAGCATGATGCAAAATGGACGTATCACAGACTAACTGAACTTTGATGTTAGACAATCACATGATAGGAGGATGTAATACTTATGAAAAACAGGACGGAAGAGATAACCAAAACTATGATGTGTAAACTAAGAAGAAGACATTTCACCAAATTAGAAGCAATGCAATGGAAGGTAGACACCATAGGAAAGATGCTACAAATATCGCTCTGCCAAGTTAACAGTGTCTCATCATAAATGGCGTTTAAACAAATGTGAAGCAGTACAAGAAATAAATCATATGCAAGATGCAAACAACATCACACTACCATGTTAGAGGTCTCTCGTCATTAGTGCCATTGCATATTCACAGCATTGCATATTCACAGCTTATGATATGTAAACTAAGGAGAAGGCATTTCAACAAATTAGAAGCAATGAAAGCTAGACACCAGATGAAAGATGCAACGAATATCACTCTACCAAGTTAAAACTGTCTCGTCATAAGTGCCATTTCAACAAATTAGAAAAGAATGTGGGATGTAACCTATATCACACTCCGAAGTCAAACGTGTCTTATGATAAGTGATTGCTGCAGGTTACACAAAAGTAGTAATTTGATGTAAGAACATGGTGCGATAGACAGATATTGTATGTTTTAGAAATAGGAACACGTGTCTTATTCAAGTATAATGTGTAAAGTAAGCAGATGGAATTCAACAAAATTAGAAGCAATACAAGCTAGGCATCACACATAACATGCAACCACATATAATAGTGCCAAGTTAGAGGGAGCACCGGTGATGCTGCACTAGGGGAGACGTGCTCATCATAAACACAACTTTGTTGAGTGTCTATGCATGTGTTGTCTTGGAAATCCTCTTGGGGGTGTGGAGGAGTAGAAACTGTAGAGGCCCTCCGTTCTAAAGGAGCACCTTTATCCACTGCCTTGCTAACTTCCTTCCGCTTTATTGATTTTGAATTGTAAGAAACGCAAATAAAAATTCTCTCTTCAGAACTCATTCATGCATGATACTGACAATCACTACTTTGATGTAAGGCAAACACATGACACCAGGATGGAATATGTGCGAAAAAATAGGACGGCATGGCATGTTCACAACTGTTTATGTAAACTAAGCAGAAACCATTCCAGCAAATAAGAAGCAATGCAAGCTAGACACCACATGAAAGATGCAACCAATATGACTCTGCCAAGTTAAAAGCGTCCCATCATAAATGGAATTTCAACAAATTAGAAGAAGCACATGCTATAAATCATATGAAAGATGCAACTAATATCGCACTGCATATACTAAAGGTGTCTCATCATGTTGATTGATGCGGGATACAAAAAAACAATAGTTTTATGTAAGGACATGCTTAATAGCCAGATGTACTATGTACTAAATACAGGAAGGCATGTCACATTAACAGGTATAATGTACAAGCTAAGCAGACTAGCACATGCAGTTTAACCAGATTGGAAGAATTACAATCTAGACACCATATGCAACATGCAACCACATATCACGCTGCCAAGTTAGAGCAAGCACCTGCGATGCTAGTGTAGGGGAAATGCTGTAATCAACTACAGAGGTACGTTCACTATCTTCATCTAGCATTTCTGTTTCTTGAGAATCATGTCGGGAGGCTGACGCTGCATTCTTTAAATGAGGAGTAGTCCCCTTGCCTGCCTGCCTCGTCATAAGTGATTGATGAGGGATACACAAGAACATTAGTTTGATGTAAGAACATGGTTAATACACAGATGTACTAGTATGTACCAAAAACAGAAAGGCATGTCATATTCAAAGGTATAATGTGTAAGCTAAGCAGATGCAATTTAACCAAATTGGAAGCAATACAAGCTAGACATCCGGCTGGAGTGGTGAGCATGATCATCTAGGACCTGAGAGCCTGGTGGGAGGCGGGCTGCTTCACCACCATCGCAGATTTTTAGTTGGCTTCTAGGTGATGCCTATCTTTGCTGGGCTTATCACTGGCTCGGCCAGTGCCCTGACTAGCTATTTGTCTTCTGGTGCTCACGGGATGGTGGTTCATGTAAAAAATATCTTTCCTTATCTTACCGACTTCGGCCTTTCGAATACAAGCTAGACACCATATGGAACATGCAACCACATATGACACCGCGAAGTTAAAGCAAGCACCTAGGATGGTGGTTCATTGCGAGCGAGGTCATCAACTCCAAAGCTACGTTTACCGTCTCCATCTGCTGACACTGCACCCTTTATTGCGTTGTAACGTGTCTTGCCTACCAGCATACAAAGCTGGAGTGACTTCTCTCTTTTCTTTTTGGCTTCTCTCATGGCAGTAGAGTCTGAAATACACTTGCATAAAAACACAATAGTGAGAGTAAGGGTGAAGTGTGTGCAGAACTAGTGCACTGTAAAAGTAGCAGATAGCAGGCGGCTGAAAAATAAATGACATGAGACATATGATAGCTCTACAACATTGCATGGCAAAAAAATTAGATTTTACTCCGTATGATTTTGTAATATATGAGCATAGGAAATGCAGGTACTCCTCCAGCACACCACCACATGTGGTCATCTAAGATAATAGTCGACTGAAAATAAATAGGTCAGTCAATTTTTTTAATGAACCATCCGATCTATAAGGAACGGGCAGATGGCCTTCGTCTACCTCCCGCCAGTCACTGTTGACGATCTTTCTTGAACCGCCAGCGACCACCAGCCCCGACCCCTGCCTCCGCCGCCCCGCCCTCCCATCGACCTCACACCACCGCCGTGCTTGGCAGCGCCCCCAGGCCATCCATTTAATCCCGACCGGCCTCCAGATCGGGCGCCAGTAGCTCTAGGCCGCACACGCCCCTAAGATAAACACCAAGGCGCTGCTTCCCCGGTGTAATAGGCGTACTAGCACCTGTTATGCCGGGGAATGCTTCCGTTAATTGGGAATCAACTGGCCAGAAATTGAAATTCAGGGGGGCGACGGACCTCTAGCTAAGGTGAAATAGTATATGAGGAGAAACCTTGTGCATCGCGAGTTACTAGGAACATCTAGTATAAAGAAGAAGCGGTCAACTAGGAACATCTAGAGACATAAGATTTGTAGAAATAAGGGAAGAGGAGTACCTTTTTCGGTTGCCAGTGTGGTCACCTCCACATGTCGCGCCGATTTTCTTCTTTTTACTGGGGAAACCGATGTTCTCTCCACATGTCGTGCCGATTTTCTTCTTTTTACCGGGGAAACCGATGTTCTGGAGGGTGCTGGCTTGGACGAACCCATGGCTAAATTGTTGAATGTGTTGCCGTGGCCGTATGTCGGCGGAGGGGAAGCAGATCCGAGGCGGCGAAGGACGGCGTAGCAGGAACAACTCCCGTGCGGTGGAGGATGGAGAACTTGGAGCGGCAGCGGTGAGGCACAGGACGGCGTGGTTGAACTGGCTTGGGTACGGACGCCTCAGCCTCGGCTTCAACTACTAGCCGTGGAGGGCATTGCGGTTGAGGTTGCGGTGGATGACGACGTCGGGGTATCGGCTCTGGCGTGATTGAGGAGGGCGGCGGTTGATGGGTGGGATGGGGTGGCGGACGGAGGACGTCGGGGTTTCGTGGCTGGTGGAGAGGTAGTTTTGGCGCCCACGGAGTACGAATGGGTAATCGGACGGGTGGGGGGGACCATGTTTCGGTCTGGGACGCACTTGTTTTTGGCTTTTTTGAACAGAAGATGTGATGCGCTTGTTTGAAATTTGGGGAAAGTACAAACTTTGCCCGCTCTTAAATTTCGGACCTACTGTGGGTCGGGGGTAGGATGGTAATCCCAGGTGTCCCAAATAGTGGGCGGGAGCGATTTCGGCCGTGCGCATGTGTGCTTAGGCGGCCATTGTGTATGAATGTTTTTTGGATGCGGTTGCGTGGCATCTAGATGAAGATACAAACCTACCCCGGTTTAGACCTTTGGACGTTGGGCCGGTAGGTTTCACGGGTCGGAGTTATTAGAAAAGTAATTTCCTTGTACTACCAAACATTGGTCTCATGCGGTTTCGGGCGAGTAGAGGCTCTTTTGGCACTTCGTTCAAAATTTTGAAACACAAGCATTCACGTTTAGAGTACTCTTGAACTATGAGGATTGACCTAAATAGACAACGTTATATTTGACCTTGTATGTTTGAAAACCTCATTAAATTATCCACTTCTTTTTGAAATTTTGACACTTGAAAATCCTATAACTACGATTATTTTAGAATGGAGGAGCTAAATTTGAATCTATTTGTACTTGACTACATATGCTATTATGTACAAAATTAGAGCAAAGATTGCTGCCCCCATAATTTAGGTATGGTTTACAAATGCCATGATATCAAATTCAAATAATTGAATGGACTTCATGTTGAATTCAATTTTTTTAAACCACCTTAAGTTGAATTCAAATGTATGCTAGTTCATAGGTAGCTATTTCTAATGTCCATTGTGTAACTTTCATATGTATAATGTGCTTTACACACACAGCATGAACTATACTCACGTTTATATTTTATTGCTAAAGCGATGCATTGTCTGGAGTTCAAAATACTAACTATGTGGATCAATTGTGTCGAATAATAACATAGACATGCTCAAATTCGATAGAATCTAGATGTCTGATGAATCAATGACCGCTCCTTACGCGAATTGCAAATATCATGATCCCATCCTAATATTTGAATACAATTATATCTTTAATCAATGTGTAGAGCAGTCTTTTACGTGTAGTTTCACTCTCCATCGATGGTCTCTCACACATGCTCACACACTCTTTCCCGAGGTGTCTTTCTCGCACACATGCTCTAGATATAACCCTCCCTCCCTCTCGTAACCATTTACAACTGTTTTCACTAACCTTTATCACAAGCACTCTTCCTCTCGCAAACATACACACGCACAATCCTCATCGACCCTTTCTATATACATGGACCTGCCTACGTGTCTCATGTACGCACATTATCTTTACGCCTGTCTCTCACGCATTGTCTCACTCCTCTTTTCCTAATCAATGAGTATGATTCTAGCAGAGCATTCTGTAGGATGCCCCTTAAAGTTAGGTTGGATGAATAGTAATATCAGAGATAAAGGGGTTACCTTAGTCCGAGAACCTAGGGTTACAAATCCTAGCCGGCTTTGTCAGTGGACACAGAGTCCTTCACATTCTGCTAACTTTGTCTTGTACAACTAGCTTCATCCATGGGTCTTTCTAAATGCGTCATGGGCCGACCAATGTGGCGCAGGATGGAACCGAACGAAGGGCCTCACCTCGACCCACCGGACCTCACGCGGTGACACACCCTCTACCCCCATGTCTCATTATCTTCTCACACCCACACATACCAACGCAAACACCACACACACACAGAAAATTTCTCCTGGTGCCTCTATTCCCTCCCCCCTTGCATATACACACTCAAGGGAATGGAATCTCTTGTCGTGACGTCATATTCGTCTCTCTCTCTAGACCACTCTCATTTCTCGTGCTATCTCTCCCACCCCCCTGTTGGCCCCTCTATCCATGCCTATCTCGAATACGTAAAACACACACATACCTCTCTAGGCCCCACCAAATGCATCAACTACACATTCACACATGTTACATCACGTACCCCATTGATCTAAAAAGCCCTCTCTTCACGTTTATTTTGCATACAACATTCCTTTTGAATAAACTGTGGCCAAAAAATTATTTTAGAGTTTCTACATATATACAACATTACAAAGTTATATGGAGGAGTACGAACGCTAATTTGCATTGCATGGTGCCCATAATGATATTTATTCCGCACTGTGAATTTGTATATTTTTATACTATATACAAAGTTAGTCATAATAAAGTGAAACGAATAGCACCTCTCTCTCCATCGCATACCCCCCTGTATGCCCCTTTCACGTATGCACACAAAACTATCTCCAGGTCCTCTAAAAGTAAGCCCCCAGAAATTCACGCATGTTTCATCTTTCTCTCGCGATATATGCAATGACGATCATTGTATTTAAAGCGAAAGCACGATACGTACATTGGACTTCAGAATCCACTCATTACGGTCACCATTTATGTTTAGTGGTTATTATACAGTCATGGGCTAACTGTACAACTCTGTATTTGCTCATGACATGACTAGTTGACCAGTTAAACGCTCCATGTGGCACCTCTAGTGTTGCATCACATTATCTCACTACCATCGTGCCCACCTGTCGACTTGTATCTACTCTACATCTACACTCTTATAAATAAAATACACTCTTATAAAAAACAGAGTTGGTGATGATGGTGTGCCTGCCATCCTGCAATATAGGTCGTCCGAATTATATCTGACGGATAGGAAAGAAACTATGGCAATTTTGCAAAAAAGGTACCCACACACCTCTCCATATTTTCAAATAAGGCCTTCCCTCGTTCATCCTTTTCTCTCACAAGATAAACAAGTCATACAAATGCATCTTGATGTTACGTGCAACGCACGGGCATCTTGCTAGTAAGAATGAAAACAAACGACAAAAATATATTTGGACGGTGGTTCGAAGCCATGACCGCGGGCACAACGGACAAGGTGGCCTTGTATTGGTATGTTGAGCCGCCTGTTTTAACACACGGGAGCTGGTGTGGTGATTATACACACACACACACGCATGCACACGAACTGCATCCACGCAACACTCACACAAACACATGCACCCATGCACGCACGCAACACTCACACGTACACACGCAGCCATGCATGCACGCAACACTCACACGCACGCACGCAACACTCACACGCACGCACGCAACACTCACACGCACACACGCACGCATGCATGCACACACCAGTACACCACACGACCAACACACACTCTCACGCTCAAGTGCCCAACTTACACGTGCATGCGCACACATCAGGCCCTGACAGACACATACACAACCAGGTGATTCCCATGCACGGGTTGGAGCCTTGTCGCGCCTGCGTAAATTTGTGTTTGTCTGACCTTTTGCCTATGCGAACTGACAGGTGGGACCCACAAGGAACATGGTCAATTTAACTAGTCAACATGGCGCCATGCAGACTATTTGGCCGGTCAGCAGAGTGCAATCCGATGCTGAACTGTGAGCAAGTGACCGTATAATCACTGCAAAACGTATATAGTGACCGTAATCAGCTTATTCTGAAGTTCGTTGACTGTATTACGCTTTTCTCTCTGTAGGACCTCCAAAACTACATCTCTACACGTTCTCGCATGTTACATCTAACAACTATGCAATACAGCACTACTACTACACTCTAACACAATAAATCATATGTGTTTTTAGTTTTACTAGATATCATATTGTTACTTATAATTATTCAGTTTGCATACATTAAAATTGCCTTTGAAATGTATGGACAATATCATCTACCGCGCGGGAAAAATCTCGCCCTTTCCTATTTAATCGGGTTTGTATCGATGGATCATGCGAAACAACAAAACTATAGTACTATACAGTACAAGTGATAGTTCACTGGGCCGTCGTGTCGTCTACTCCTCCGTCGTAAGAGTGGAGTGCTCGCTTTCATAAATCTTCTAGTCCCTTTCGCCGACATGTGGGAC
This sequence comes from Triticum aestivum, assembly GCF_018294505.1. Taxonomy (NCBI): domain Eukaryota; kingdom Viridiplantae; phylum Streptophyta; class Magnoliopsida; order Poales; family Poaceae; genus Triticum; species Triticum aestivum. The sequence goes on along the minus strand of NC_057797.1, from coordinate 708,085,216 downwards.
ATCAAGCTACCGGGTCCACGTGCCATACCGGAATATAGTGCAGAGCAGCTGGGGTGAAGCACCCGAGTCATGGCGCCGGCATAGTAATGAGCAATGAGGCGTCAAATCACAAAGCTACACCTTTCCCGCAGTTAAGTTGGAGAGACGAAGCAACCATCATTTCACTCGTTGCTGAATCCGCTTCTCCCTCATCTTCTTCAACTTAACCACGTGTTGCTTCTGTCATTGTTCTGCCTCATGTGGGACGCGGATCGGCTTGGTAAAGCACTGACACATGGGACCGCATGCTAGCAAACCGCCAGGACAACGTCCTCCGAAAATAAGAAGCCTAATCCTAGACTTACAAAGGGCTACGTAGCTGCTACGTATACTTTCCATCTAATCTATATATGCCCCCCTGATTTTCAGGTGGGGTGGGCCTAATCCTCTCCTTTAATCCAATCAAATAGTCCCACATCACATCAGTTCGTAACTTTACGTAAACCATTACATGGATGTAGCATTGCTCAAATAAGAAACCTCCCCCGCCGTCCGCGCGGCAAAATCACCTCCTTTTTACTAATCTTGATTCTATAATTTTTTAGATCAATATAATCGAGATTTGTATAGATAGCACACAGGAGCAAAGCCAAGTGGTACGGTTAAGGGCATCCACAATGTGTAGCCAAATGTGAAAATAGCTTTTGGCATCGTGGCAACCATTGTGGACGGTGTTGCCAAAGCCAAAAAGATGGAACCGAAGCTCCCAGATTGATTGATTGAAGGAATAGAAAAATGCAACGTCTCTCCTCTTTCTCCCATGCTTGGACGCATGTAGTATAGTATAGAGCATAGAGTCTACCCCCCTGTCCCTTCTATCACAAATCACAAAGCAGTGAGGCGTCAAATCACAAAAGCACGGACGAAGCAACCATCATTTCACTCTTCGCTGACTCCGCTTCTCCATCGTCTTCTTCGAGAAATCATCCCACCACACTAGTACTCCTAGTAGTACTAGTAAAGGACTTCCTGGATGCAAATAAGGCGGTTTGTCTCGGCTTGCAGGTGGCACTTGCGAACGACTTACCGTGGTCTCCCTCAATGGTGTTCTCCATCGAACGCACTTCGCCAAACCACCCAAAAAAAGATATCGTCGACGTCACCGCAATGGGGAAGGAAGTCAAATATAGTTACTACCTCCATTTTTTTGTACACAAGGCCAGTAATATCAAAATTACAATTTGCAAAGGGCCACTAACACTAATCGAGGCAAAATTGATGGGGTTAGCAACCAAGGACATTAATATCCCCTGCATGCATGCGGAAGTGAGAAGGTTGGTTTGCATGGCGCTGCATTAATCAAGCGATGAGTGAGATGGTTAGCTCTTTGGCCTTTGAAGAAAAAATACGCATTAATTGACACATGAAACGAGGATTTGTATCGATTAAATCCCACGAAGGAAAACCCCGCCTTTCCTTTTTAACACTAGTACTCCTAGTACGTACGTACTTATCCTGTTTGGGTCTAGGCCTTGCATTGCCAAACTTCGCCACACATTTTTGCCAAGCTTGCCTAAAGTTTTCAAAATGAGAAGGAGGTACACTTGCGCACGGCTGTCGCAGTCGCACCGCACCCTCACACGGTCGCTCCTGCACGCCGCAGTCGCACCGCACCCTCACACACTCGCTCCTACACGCCGCAAACCCAACCAAGGGAACGCACCCTCACTGACACGTGCTGTCGCATGTGAACAAACCAAACTCAGCCATCCTATCGCTGACACATAATTTTCGTTCATAGAGTATGTTTATCCAACCGCATGTTGGGTAGTATCCATACGGCCAGTGCGGTGGTCTGTTGGGGAAGAAGAAGAGGTGAGGAAGAAGGAAAGAAGGGTTAGGAGACGTAGGATATTCATCCAACCGCCTGAAATGGTAGACTGACCCAAGTCAGGAGACTAGCATAACAAATATATGTTTTTACACAACAAAAGATCCATAAACACAACAGCATAAAGAAAAACTATCACTGCCCGCGGAAAGAGACGACCTCGTTGTCTTGGGCTGCCGGCGCGAACCAGCCATCACTGCCGACGTGTGTCTCCGCACCGTGGTTGTCCTCGGCCTCCAGCTACTCGTTCAAGCGGAGCATGCGGGCGCTCTGCATGGACGAGAGCACAGCCCGGTTCAAGTCGAGGATGTCTGGTTTCGCCTGCAGGAGGGCCTCGATGGCAGCGGCATCCGCGCGCTCCGCATCGAGTCGAGCCTTCGCCGCCCGGTTCAAGTCCAGGACGTCCGGTTCTGCCTGCAGGAGGGCGTCGATGAGAGCGGCATCCGCGCGCTCTGTGTTGAGTCGAGCCTCTGCCACCCGGTTCAAGTCCAGGACGTCCGGTTCCGCCTGTAGGAGGGCCTCGATGGCAGTGGCATCCGCGTGCTCCGCCTCAAGTTGAGCCTCCGCCGCCCGGTTCACATCCACGACATCCGGTTCCGCCTGCAGGAGAGCCTCGATGGCAGCGGCAAGCATGCACTCCGCGTCGAGTTGAGCCTTTGCCTCCCGGTCCTCCTTTAGTATCGCCATGTTGAACCACTGGTCTGCCTGCACCATGGGGGACTCGGACGCCAGCACGAAGTCGACGTCCATCATCTCATACCCATCAGGGGCCTTCTGCGCTGCGACCTCCGCCATGAACATTGGATCGGCTTCCTCCTCCTCGTAGCTTGGCTCCAGAGAACTCGGGGATTGGCCCGCCACAAAGCGAGCTTGGGAACGGAGGTCTGTGGCGCCGACCGCCGCCGCGATTTCTGCGCGGCGCTCCGGCGTCAACATCTTGTAGTAAGTGATCTTGCGGCGCACCATGGCTTTCCGGCGAACTAGGGGACGCTTGATGCGGGCTAGGGGATTGAAAGGTGGGGGAATGGGCTGGAGATTTGGTGTGGTTTTAGGGCAGTGGCTGGCGTAGGCCGAGCAGCGAAGGTTCTGGTGTGAATAGTGGTTCCGGTGACGACTGGTCAATCGGTTTTGACTGTACATCACTCTTGTCGCGTTCGCGTTGCAGCCCGGCACGCTGGACCCTCCACGTCGCTCACCGAATGGAACGCGCTTCGTCTTGCGTTTTTGCTTGCTTGTGGGACCGCAGTTGATAGCAAACCGACGTCCCTCCCCCTCCCCCGCTCGCGTCATTTATTATACCACCACTCCCTCCGTTTTATGCAGAGTAAATAAAAACAGAGGGAGTATACTACGGATGAGGATCCCCTGACGTGGCCGAACCCATTGAGTAACCGACATGCGGGGCCTAGCAAGCATGGGGTCTGCCAGTAAGTGACTGAAACCGAGGGTAAGGCAGGGATACCTACGTCAGAGGATCCACTTCCACTATACTACTTTGACCAAATGTCAGAGTAATAATATATGACATGCAACTTACACAAATGTTAGAGTAATAATATATGACATGCAACTTACACAAAGCATACAAGGTCTAATGCATTTTTCGAGGATAACTTTGACCAAATGTTAGAGTAATAATATATGACATGCAACTTACACAAAGCATACGGTCAAATTCGTATGTGAAAGGAGTTTCCAATGATATAATTTTCACATTATACATCTCATGTACTATTAATCTTGTCAATAGTCAAATTGGAAACCATCTCGAGTACAAATCTAGGAGTACGTATGAATCTAACAGTATTGATTGGGCGTTGTTGAATGTTGATACCTTTTTGATCAAAGTAGAGATACTTTGACTACACATAAAACTTATATGTAAACTAAAAAGGATAGGAGGGAGTATATTGTACGTTCAAAAACAAAACGAACATTGAATACCCTTTATATATGATTTGCGGATGCTATGATCACCGGTTCAAAATTTTGAATCCGCCTTAGGTATCATGTGCCCCCACTCGTTCCCTCTCGATTTCATCTCGGGGTCCGGAGATCTATTGAAAGAGGACTAGGGTAGGTACATGCGAATGATACTCGGCGGAATGTTCAAATGAGGTATGCGGGAGGATGGACTCGACTGGAGGGCGACATGATCGATGGAGAAGAGGGTTGGAGAGGAATGAGAAATAAGCATACGCCACATGATTATACTTGAACGGCTCAAATAAAAAATAAGTTGTCTCGCTTGGCCTACATAGTGAAAGGCCTAATGCGCAACGCGGAGCACTGACGCTCGAATATGGCCGGGAAAACAGGGAAACCGACATGTGGGGCACACCCGTCGCGACGATGTAGTGCAGACTAGTCCAATGGAGGAGCTGGCCCACGATCTCCTCGCCACCGACAACCGTTCATGTGGGTCGTTGGGGCCAACAACGGGGCGCAGCTCCAGCACCGCCTCTGGACACGGCGACCGCGGTGAGCGACACGCTCATATCATCGCTAGACATGGTCGGTCTCAGTGTGCCGAGGGTGGCGTTAGTGCTGTGGCACGACCAACGGTATGTTTGGTTTGTGCCCAAGGTTGCCCCATCAAAGCATTGGGTAGCCAAAATTTTGGTTGAGGTATTGGTTGCCCATGATTTGGCCGACATTGGCAAGAAAAATGAACTAGAGTTGGATAGAGTTCATTGGCATGCCAAAGAAATGGCAACCATCCAAACAAAGACCAATCTTTGGGTCATGACCAAAATTTTTGTTGAGGTATTGGTTGCCCATGATTTGGCCGACATTGGCAAGAAAAATTAACTAGAGTTGGCTAGAGTTCATTGGCATGCCAAAAAAATGGCAACCATCCAAACAAAGACCAATCTTTGGGTCATGACCAAAATTTTTGTTGAGGTATTGGTTGCCCATGATTTGGCCGACATTGGCAAGAAAAATTAACTAGAGTTGGCTAGAGTTCATTGGCATGCCAAAAAAATGGCAACCATCCAAACAAAGACCAATCTTTGGGTCATGACCAAAATTTTGGTAAGGTGCACTTTGGCCACAATCCAAACACACCCCAACACCCAGCTCGTCGAGGATGCATGGGGCGCCGTGACGCATCTGCGGAGTGGTGTAGCGTGGCCAACTACATCCTCTGGACCTGAGACCATGCCGGGTCATCTTGCTTTTTCAATGACATGCATCGTTCGCATGTGAGCAATGGGCATCTCCAACGTTGCCACGACCGCAGCTGACTACCGTGGCACACCAAAAACCCTCGTCCCTCGCGCCATCGTGTGGTGCGTTCCCAGCCGGCGCCAGCTGCCCGCATTCATGCCGTCCGTCCGTATGCCGTCGTTAAGAGGCTCGGTGCCCGAGGAACCAACTCTGGCGACATAATGACGCACCAGGACGCCTGGCATCACCGGAATGCGCTACTTAAAGCGGCAACGCCCAGCTAACCTCGACACCATATTGCATCATCCTCCTACCTGGAACCACATCCGCCATGACCGCAAGCGAGAACACTCTGCGGGAGAGCTTGTCTTCGGGGATGGAGCTCGAGGTTGCCACCCTCGCTCAAGTTGCCGCACAAGCGGTGGCCACGCTAGTGGCCGACGACGGGAACACCGTCAGCCACGCGTCCTACTTGCCACCGTCCAACGTCCGACACCGCCGAGGTCGGGGACTCCTCCGAGGATGAGTAGGGCATGGGAGGCAGCAGGGCATGGTGTGCCAACTGGCCAGTCCGTCTCCCGTGTTCTACTTTTCCTCACCGGAGACTACACCTTCACTTCACGGGTCTTGAACCCTGCCCCCGTACATGGAGATCACAGATGGAGGACATCGGTCGCCGCCGTAGAATAGGTTTAGGGTCGGGTTTCTTTTATTTTTTTGTCCTATAAAAGTTCGAAATGTAATGAAAATTTGCCGTGTTTGCATTAATCTCGGCCGGTGTATATGAACTTTCACAATAATATACATATTGTAGGAGTACTAGAAAGATGCCCGTGCATTGCACGGAAGATCAAGATCTTGTCGGAGAAAAGGATGAACGAGGGAAAGCCTTATCTGCAAATGTGGAGAGGAGTTCGGGTAAATTTTCATAGTTTCCTTCCTATCCGTTAGATATAGATCGGACGACCTATATTGCAGGATGACAGGCACACCATCATCACCAACTCTGCTTTTTATTGAACCAAGACAAATCTAACATGCGAAGTAAAATAAATAAATAGGGTCTATACATACACAAATTATCTTAGGCACTCCAATAGTACGTCCACTACACATTCACGCATTTCACATCTTTCTACATCTATGGGAACCTTCGAAAAGGTTAACGTAAATTGCCTCTCTCTCTCCTCCCCTGATTTTCATGGTGGTGCCCCCCCCCAATCTACAATCAACAGCTCACACGTTTCACATTATGTTAATTACGTAACTGGGATTACGTAGGTGTAGCATTACTCGTCCTAAAAACCCAACTAAGCCAACCTCCCAGCATATCGCGCGGGAAAAGACCCGGCCGCGCCGTTTTAGTCGGGATTACCGGATTACTAGTAGTAGTATCGATGGATCGCGCGAAGCAACAAATTTTTTTGAGGGGCCAAAGCACCTAGTTTAAAAGGAAAAAAGGCGGTACACTCACAGCACTCCTATCGCGGTCGCATTGCACCACACAAACGTTCGGTCCTGCACACGGCTCACACAAACGGAACGCGCTTCGGCTTGCCTCTTCACAGACACGTGGAACTGCACTTGGAGAAACCGACCATGCGCCAAACTCCCGCCGCCCACCGCGTGAAAATCGTCCCCCCCCCACACACCCAAAAATTCCCCCCAAATCCGATTCAACCGCCCTTCGGCCAACTAGCAAATAATATTCCCCAACCCCCCCCCCCCCCCCCCCGTCCCCCTCCACCCCATTCGCTCCGCCAAAGCCGCCCTCCCCGCCTCGCCGATACGTTAGCGTCGCGGTTCGGCGATCCTCTCGCTCCCACAGTACACTCTCGTAGATTACCGTCCTATAGCAGCACCGCCACCTCTGGCTACGTTCTTGTGGAGGCGCACGGCGGTCAGCGCCACCACCGCTGGCGACGTTCATGTCGAGACGCACGACAGTCAGCTTCTCCCATGGTACGTGCATTCTAGACTGAGGCCCCGTTCATGTCGGTGTAGCGCTGAATGTTAGCTGATAGACGTTGTTAATCTCACTGTTTGCCGAAGTAGTTTACTGTCAATATGCTCTGCTTAAGAAGCTTCCTTGCCCTGTTCTGCACTCAATCTGCTTAGCTGAGATGGCATGCCAAGGCTGATTAGTTGCTAAAATAACCTGCCATATATTTATTGTGACATAGATTGCCATGGTCTAGTAGCCAATCTGTTAGGTGAAATAGCTCTACACCGTTTTATACTCGATCTTTGTTGCTGCGATGGCCTTCGATAGTTCGATGGCTATGTGCTCGGCCTCATTGACTGCTGAAACATCCTGCCATAATTTGGCACTCAAATCTGTTTGCTAAATTATCTTTACATATATTTTGTTACTTAGATCTGCTCGTCCAAATATCTTGCCATAGCTTTAGACATCGACCTAGGTATTTTTTCTGGACTTCATAAAAAAGCATATATGTTTTTCCTGTAATATCTAGTAGAAGAACTAATTTGTATGTCTAATAGATGGACATGACTTGGATAACTTCTGCTCGAAGATTCTCCGCTGCATATGTCGAGGGGGTTGAAAACTTCATGAACTTTATCAAAGCTGAGTACGGTGGTCTGAAATTAGATGTGCTCTGCCCGTGTAGCAGTTGTATGAATTCAGTTACAAGACCCCAGTAAAATGTGCAAAATCATCTACACTTATATGGGATGTCAGTCAGATATACTAGGTGGGTTCATCATGGTGAAGCTGTGAACGTCAATGTTATTGACTACGTGGAAGCAGCAGATCACCATCCTGATCTGCCTGATGCTCAAGTGGAAGAGGAGGAGGAGGTGGTGGTGTCGGAGCCAGTGATTTTGACCAACATTGAAACAATGCTACGAAATGCTCGTGCATTCCGTGAACTTTCACCTGTAGAACAAAAACGATGGGCCCGCATGTTGGAACAATGCAACGTTGTTGTCACCCCAGGAAATAAGCTGTCTGTATTCTCAGCTATGGTCACCTTTCTTCAGGTGAAGACATCCGAGCGGATGACCAACAAATCATTCGATGCGATGTTGGCTGCTTTCCGCGAATCTTTCCCAGATGCGTCTGAGCTGTCACACACCTACAGTAAAATGAAGAATTTCCTTCGTGCAGTTGGAATTGGATATGATATGATCCATGTTTGTAAGAATAATTATGTTCTGTTCCAGAAGGATTATGCCAACTTAAGTGAATGCCCGAAATGCAAATCATCAAGATGGAAAGATGGCGATGCTGTGAAGAGGATTCCTCATAATGTTCTGAGTCATTTTCCAATTACACCAAGATTACAGAGGTTGTTTCATGATGTTGAAACAAGAGAGGATGTATTGTGGCATTCTAGCAACCAGGAGTACAGAGATCAGAATGTAATGAGCCATCCATCTCATGGTAGTGAGTGGAAAAGCTTCAATGATAAACACAAAGAGTTTGCTGTTGACCCGAGAAACATTAGACTTGGCTTAGCTTCAGATGGATTTAACCCATTTGGTCACCACAGCGCCAGATATAGCATGTGGCCAGTGCTTGTTATCCCTTACAACATGCCTCCAAATGTCTGCACCAAAGAATCAAACTACATGATGGCCTTGCTCATCCAAGGTCCAAAAAGTCCTGGAAAGGATTTTGATTTGTTCATGGAGCCTCTTTTCAAGGAACTTCAACAGCTATGGAAGGGTGTTCTCACTCGAGACCTATATAGCAGCCCACCAGCTGATTTCTTTCTGCGTGCTGTTATAGTTTGGTGCATCCATGATTATCCGGCTTTGGGCACAATGTCAGGGCAAACGAAACATGGTTACAATGCATGTGTTCGCTGTGAGAGGAATCCGCTGTCATACTCAATACTTAGGAAGATCTGTTACATTGGACACCGCCGTTTCCTTGCCAAGGACAAGTTGCATCCTAGAAAATACCGAAGACATGTGTTCAATGCAAAGCATGAAAACCGTGATGCGCCAAAGAGGCTCACCGCCGATGACTTGCAAGAGGAATTAGAGAAGGTCAGGCATATTACACCAGGAAACCATCCTGGTAATGGTAGCTGGAAAAGGAAGCGTGGTAGGGTAGAAGAGAGATTATTGTTTACCCACAGGTCCACTTTGTGGGACTTGGAGTATTGGAAAGATTTGGATATGCGGCATAATCTTGATGTGATGCACATCGAGAAAAATATATGTGACAGCATTATCGGCACACTTCTTAATATTGAAGGCAAGACGAAAGATACCTTAAAATCTAGGATTAATTTGACACACCTGGGTATCAGAAAGGATTTGCAGGTGCAAGATGAAGGTAAACCACGGGATATGGCACCAGCTGTGTACGTCTTGGACAAGGTAAAAAGAAAAGAATTCTGCGAGGTCCTATCACGTGTGAGATTCCCACATGGATTTGCTTCCAACCCTGAAAGGAGAGTCAGTGCAGATGGAAACAAGGTACAATGGTTGAAAACTCATGACTTCCACGTCCTACTTCAAAGGGTTTTACCTGTTATCCTTAGAGGATTGGGCCGCCATGACTTATACAGAGCAGTTACAGAGTTGGGACAATTCTTCAGGGAACTCTGCAGTAGGAAGATCAGGATAGATGCTTTGGAGCGTCTTAGAGACAAGATACCAACTATCCTATGCGACCTTGAGAAGATATATCCTCCAGCCTTCTTTGATGTGATGGTGCATTTGGCTGTTCATCTACCTGATGAGGCACTACTTAGAGGTCCAGTAGAGTATGGTTGGATGTACCCTATTGAAAGGCGGCTAGGCACTTTCAAGGGCTATGTTAGGAACAGAGCTAGACCCGAGGGTTCCATTGCAGAGGCCAACATTGCTACAGAAGCATTGACATTCTGCTCAAAATACATTGAAATAGCTGATCAGCTTAGCAAAGAGGTGGGTGAAGACAATCCTGGGCTCAATGTTTTTGATTATTCTGTTCGAGTTACTGGGAAGAGTCGACAAGAGGACAAACCTAATTATTTGGACAAAATGGTTTGGTATGTGATGAATAACTGTCCTGAGATACTACCTTATATCAAGTAAGTGTAGTACTTTAACTTATACATCGTAATCTACTAAACTTGCAGCACATTCTTATATATTTAGATGTTTGACGCGATCACTATGTTGTGCAGCATCTACAAAGAGGAGTTACTACCGCAAAATCCAAGAAACATTGACAAACTGGTTATGGCAGGATTTGCGAAATGGTTCAAGAACCATGTAAGCTTTTGAAGTGCACTGTCAGTTTTTTAATATATTGAGTACATAAGATGATCAGCTTGTCTATTTTCTAACCATAGGTTAAGAAGATGCGGGAGGATGGGTAGGCAGTTGATGATGCCCTTTACTCACTAGCAATGGGTCCTGATACTCGGGTAAGACATTATGAATCTTGCGTTGTTGGAGATGTGCGCTACAACACCCTTGCACGAGACAAAGACAGGAAGACACAAAACAGTGCCATCATGAGCACGGATACGTACGACAAAGAGACAACTGAAATGTATGCTAACATAACAGACATTGTTCAGTTGCAGTATATCTCCAGTTTCGAGGATCATCGGTGTGTGGTGCTGTTGTGCTGTCGTTGGTATAACCTGTTTTCCAGGATCGCAAAACCCAGAGCTGATGATTATTTCAAATCCATCAATGTCAAGGCAGCGTACCAGACCAATGAGTCTTTTATTTTGGCAAATCAAGAAACACAGATATTTTTCTTGGAAGACACATTTGCATGTAGCGATGACTGGAGAGTATTGCAAAGGTTTGAGCAGAGGAATTCGTTTAATGAAGTTGCAAAACAAGATGATGCTTACACTGCTCCTGATGTACAAGATAACACAGATGTTCCTAATATCTTCGAGAACCATCACGTCAATGACGCCGGCGAAAAGATTGCCTATCGTGTTGTGGACATACAAGAGTTGATCAAGAAGAAGCCAACGTTCGAGGACGTTGAGGACGAAGAAGATGACACCGTGGGGAATTACAATTCAGACTGATACACATGGCGAAGATGTTGATGCTGCTGCTGCAGACGATGATTACATTGCTTTTGTCGTATTTTCCTGTCAGAAGACGTTTTTTATCTACTATGTGAAATTGTGTTTGTTATGACAACTGAAACCTGATGAACATGTTGTTTAGTATTTTGCTGTGAGAACATCACTTGTTATGTATGCTGATTTGTGTTTGGTGATTGTATGACAACTAAAACATGATGACATTGTTGTTTAGTTGTACACATACTTGGCTGTGAAACTTGAATTTGGTGACATAGTTTGCTATTGGACTGCAATTTTCTCGACGTCTTCGAATGAGAACAAAGCTAACCCGAAAGGGCCTCTGCTATTTATTTATTTATATGAGCAAAAGGGGATACCCCCTGATTTCTGTTAATAGAAATCATTAGATGTTCACAACACTATGCCCAGCCTGCTACACAAATTTCATTCATTACTAGTTTCAACAAAGTGCTCATGTAGTAGCCACTGAATACATCACGAGTGCTACATACACTGCACATAAAGAGACAATCATCCTATAGAGCACATCGATTTTTCCCATTATCTTCACAAGCTCTTTCATCTCCTCATTGCTGTCAAGGCCGTTCAGCAGCTGTTGCTTGGCCATGATCAGAGGAACTGCATCTTTAACCTTCTGCTCTGCATCTTCCTCTTCTGTCGTTCCTTCAGTTACTTGTCCAACACCCCAACCTGCTAGTATTGGGATTCCTTGGCTAACCAAATAATCAGCGTAGTTGCATTCCCCCACATCAGCAACTTTCCAGAAATACAAATCACACAAATCTTCCCTTTTCTGCACGAATCAAATTGGAAGATCATCAACCAAACTATTAAAAAAACCAGAAACTGAATGCAGCAGAACAACACTTAAACATATTATTACCCCATGATTCAGGCATTTGTAGAAGACTCGGCCAGGGTTGCGGATTGTGGTTGAGACGCGACGGATGACTCTGCGTGATTTGCAGCAGTGGCACCACACCAACAACAGCGGGTTGCGATGAGCAATCGGCTGCGGTGCGCGTGCCGGTGGGGGTGTGATGAGACCCACAGGCGATGGTATGGGTGGCGACTTGGCGCATATCTGGTTGTTGCCTGCTGGAGAGCAGGTGGACGAGCAGCCAGCGGACATGGTTGCTGTGGCCAGAGCTTCTGATGCTAGGCAGAGTAAGTAGAGAAGAGGAGAAGTGAACGTTGGATATGTTAGTTTCATTACTTGCAGAGTAGCATAGCACCATACATAGTCATAGTCTAGGTTTGGATTCGAACCAGCTACAGGGGCACGTCTTTCTTTTTTCTAAAACTCGGCAACGTCTCTTTACTAGTACACTAGCTTGTTCTGTACGCCTTCCCAAGTCTTTGATTTTCTTTCCCTTTGTGCGAGGAAGGAAGGGGGACAAAATTGAGAGTTCTTGGGACTCGAACCCAAGGCCTCTCGGTTGAAAACCAAGGGTGCTAGACACTTATGTGGCAAATGTTCCCTGTGAGGAGGACGGCAGACGAACGCATTTTCCTCGCAGTTTTCTTCCTATATATAAAAAAGTATGCTACTTGGTGTCCGCTTAGTCAACAAACGATTGTGCCAACCTTGACCGTTTGATTGACATTCAACGTCTGTCGCGTTTCTTCAGTCTCTTCTTCCTCGAGCTGTGAAAGCCAAACCAGCACCGCGGGACCGCCTGCTCCCACCTCCCACGGCTGGTTGTGATCTTCCCCGGCTCCTGTTCGTTCCCGTCCGAGGCCTCACCATCGTCCTCCACCTTGGTTCGCTCTCCGCGGCGCTGCCCTCCGGTGTTTTCAACATGGTCAACAACCGAGAGGAATAAGGAGATGACTGTACATGGTGAGGATGACAGTAGGGACCCAGCAGCGCGCGCAGTAATTTTGTTTTTTCGGGATGGAGAAGGGTATCAACTAGGTTGTGCGGGACCTGTGGCCCGTCTAGCCCAGTTTCATATGTTTAGCACATGACCAGCCTAGTTTGTTTTTTTCCTTTCTGAAAATGGCTAGCCAGCTATTTTGTTTTTTTGCAGAATAACCAACGTAGGCCTACTTGCTTTTCTATGCCCTGCTGGGCCAGAAATCTTTCAAGACGAGGAGGGATGCATTTTGCCCAGACAATGGGCTATAAGTAATAAGAAATGGGCTATAAGTAATAATAAATGGGCTGTAAAATGAAAATATACAGCAAGCGGGCAATTAGTTCCAAAATACTGTTTTCTTTTGGATTTTGATATTTTAAATTTCATTGTTTTTGTGCGGGTAAAATTTCATTGAATTTAAGTTAAGGTATATTTAGATTTAAAATTAATTTGAATCTGGCTAGAAATTTCGGGCTGTATGCTGTTTGGGACAGATTTGGAGGCTCACTTGTGGGTCTACTAGGTTGATGTGTACTTTGGCATTGTCAACTTAGTCCACAAATGATTCTAGCAGCTGTGACTGTTGGATGTTAATCCAACGGTAACATCCAACGGGCGTGCTGCTTCTTCAATATCTGATCTTCTTGCTCCAGCCGCCCAAACCAGCTCCAGTGGGACTGCCTGCTCCCGCCTCCCGTGGCCGGCTGTGCTGCCGCACAGGCCGCATCACCCCACCCTACTTCATTGCTGGCCAGGCCATTCCTCTACTCACCCACACCTCCTGTTATTTTCCGGTGACGGCAGCCGGACCAGTAAACCCTTGTACTCCCCACCGCGTGGGCAACCATTGCCGAGTCTTCCCTGGCTCCATGTCATTCCCTTCCTAGGCCTCTCCGTCGTCTACCGCCATGGTGCTCTCGGCGCGGCCTAGTCAACGTGGTCAACGAACGACATCCATCGGCCGTGGACATCCATCGGCGGGACCCACCAGAAGGGCCTCTGTATTTCGTGAAAAAACGTTCCCCCCGCTGACATGTTGGACCCACCAGCTGTTGGAAATATGCCCTAGAGGCAATAATAAATTGGTTATTATTATATTTCCTTGTTCATGATAATCGTTTATTATCCATGCTATAATTATATTGATAGGAAACTCAGATACATGTGTGGATACATAGACAACACCATGTCCCTAGTAAGCCTCTAGTTGACTAGCTCGTTAATCAATAGATGGTTACGGTTTCCTGACCATGGACATTGGATGTCATTGATAACGGGATCACATCATTAGGAGAATGATGTGATGGACAAGACCCAATCCTAAGCCTAGCACAGATCGTGTAGTTCGTATGCTAAAGCTTTTCTAATGTCAAGTATCATTTCCTTAGACCATGAGATTGTGCAACTCCCGGATACCGTAGGAATGCTTTGGGTGTACCAAACGTCACAACGTAACTGGGTGGCTATAAAGGTGCATTACAGGTATCTCCAAAAGTGTCTGTTGGGTTGGCACGAATCGAGACTGGGATTTGTCACTCCGTGTAAACGGAGAGGTATCTCTGGGCCCACTCGGTAGGACATCATCATAATGTGCACAATGTGATCAAGGAGTTGATCACAGGATGATGTGTTACGGAACGAGTAAAGAGACTTGCCGGTAACGAGATTAAACAAGGTATCGGTATACCGACGATCGAATATCGGGCAAGTACAATACCGCTAGACAAAGGGAATTGTATACGGGATCGATTGAGTCCTTGACATCGTGGTTCATCCGATGAGATCATCATGGAACATGTGGGAGCCAACATGGGTATCCAGATCCCGCTGTTGGTTATTGACCGGAGAACGTCTCGGTCATGTCTGCATGTCTCCCGAACCCGTAGGGTGTACACACTTAAGGTTCGGTGACGCTAGGGTTATAAAGGAAGCTTGTATGTTGTTACCGAATGTTGTTCGGAGTCCCGGATGAGATCCCGGACGTCACGAGGAGTTCCGGAATGGTCTGGAGGTAAATATTTATATATCGGAAGTCCTGTTTTGGTCACCGAAAAAGTTTCGGGCGATATCGGTAATGTACCGGGACCACCGGGAGGGTCCTGTGGGTCCACCAAGTGGGGCCACCTTCCCCAGAAGGCTGCATGGGCCAAGTGTGGGAGGGGACCAGCCCCTAGGAGGGCTGGTGCGCCCCCCACAAGGGGCCCAAGGCGCAAGGGAGAGTGGGAGGGGGCAAACCCTAGTCCAGATGGGCCTTAAGGCCCACCTAGTGAGCGCCTCCCCTCTCTCCCCTCTTGGCCGCCCCCCCAAAACCCATCTAGGGCTGGCCGCCACCCCTAGGGGGTGGAAACCCTAGAGGGGGCGCAGCCCTCCCTTCCCCCTATAAATACATGAGGTCTAGGGGCAGCCCAACAGACATGAGAACTTCTCCCTCTCGTTGGTGCAACCCTGCATCTCTTGTTCCTCCTCCTCCTCTCCTGTGGTGCTTGGCAAAGCCCTGCAGGATAGCCACGCTCCTCCACCACCACCACGCCGTTGTGCTGCTGCTGGACGGAGTCTTCCTCAACCTCTCCCTCTCTCCTTGTTGGATCAAGGCGTGGGAGATGTCACCGGGCTGTACGTGTGTTGAACGCGGAGGTGCCGTCCGTTCGGCACTAGGATCTCCGGTGATTTGGATCACGACGAGTACGACTCCTTCAACCCTATTCTCATGAATGCTTCCGCTTAACGATCTACAAGGGTATGTAGATGCACTCTCCTTCCCTCGTTGCTAGTTTCTCCATAGATAGATCTTGGTGACACGTAGGAAAATTTTGAATTTCTGCTACGTTCCCCAACAGTGGCATCATGAGCTAGGTCTATTGCGTAGATTCTTTGCACGAGTAGAACACAAAGTAGTTGTGGGCGTTGATTTTGTTCAATATGCTTACCGTTACTAGTCCAATCTTGTTTCAACGGTATTGTGGGATGAAGCGGCCCGGACCGACCTTACACGTACTCTTACGTGAGACAGGTTCCACCGACTGACATGCACTTGGTGTATAAGGTGGCTAGCGGGTGCCAGTCTCTCCCACTTTAGTCAGAACGGATTCGATGAAAAGGGTCCTTATGAAGGGTAAATAGCAATTGGCATATCACGTTGTGGTTTTGCGTAGGTAAGAAACGTTCTTTCTAGAACCCATAGCAGCCACGTAAAACATGCAAACAACAATTAAAGGACGTCTAACTTGTTTTTGCAGGGTATGCTCTGTGATGTGATATGGCCAAGAAGAATGTGATGAATGATATGTGATGTATGAGATTGATCATGTTCTTGTAAGAAGATTCACGACTTGCATGTCGATGAGTATGACAACTGGCAGGAGCCATAGGAGTTGTCTTAAATTTATTGTATGACCTGCGTGTCATTGAACAACGCCATGTAATTACTTTACTTTATTGCTAAATGCGTTAGCCATAGAAGTAGAAGTAGTCGTTGGCGTGACAACTTCATGAAGACACGATGATGGAGATCATGATGATGGAGATCATGGTGTCATGCCGGTGACGATGATGATCATGGAGCCCCGAAGATGGAGATCAATGGAGCTATATGATATTGGCCATATCATGTCACTACTATATAATTGCATGTGATGTTTATTATGTTTATGCATCTTGTTTACTTAGAACGACGGTAGTAAATAAGATGATCCCTTACAACAATTTCAAGAAGTGTTCTCCCCTAACTCTGCACCGTTGCTACAGTTCGTCGTTTCGAAGCACCACGTGATGATCGGGTGTGATAGATCCTTACGTTCACGTACAACGGGTGTAAGACAGATTTACACATGCAATACACTTAGGGTTAACTTGACGAGCCTAACATGTACAGACATGGCCTCGGAACACGGAGACTGAAAGGTCGAGCATGAGTCGTATAGTAGATACGATCAACATGAAGATGTTCACCGATGATGACTAGTCCGTCTCACGTGATGATCGGACACGGCCTAGTTGACTCGGATCATGTAATCACTTAGATGACCAGAGGGATGTCTATCTGAGTGGGAGTTCATAAGATGAACTTAATTATCCTGAACATAGTCAAAAGACCTTTTGCAAATTATGTCGTAAGCTCGCGCTTTAGTTCCATTGTTTAGATATGTTCCTAGAGAAAATATAGTTGAAAGTTGACAGTAGCGATTATGCGGACAGTAGAAAGCTTATGTCCTTAATGCACCGCTCAGTGTGCTGAGCCCCAAATGTCGTTTGTGGATGTTGCGAACATCGGACATACAAGTTTTGATAACTATGTGATAGTTCAGTTAAATGGTTTAAGTAGAGGCACCAAAGACGTTTTCGAAACGTCGCGGAACATATGAGATGTTTCGAGGGATGAAATTGGGTTTTCAGGCTCGTGCCCACATCAAGAGGTATAAGACCTCCGATAATTTTCTTAGCCTGCAAACTAAGGGAGAAAAGCTCAATCGTTGAGCTTGTGCTCAGATTGTCTGAGTGCAACAATCACTTGATAGTGATGTTTCTCCAAAGTCATTGCCACCAAGCTGCTAGAGCTTCGTGATGAACTATAACATATCAGGGATAGATATGATGATCCTTGAGAAATTCGCGATGTTTGACACCACAAAAGTAGAAATCAAGAAGGAGCATTAATTGTTGATGGTTGGTGAAACCACTAGTTTCAAGAAGGGCAAGGGAACAAAGGGATACTTCATGAAACGGCAATTCAGCTGCTGCTCTAGTGAAGAAACCCAAGGTTGAACCCAAACCCGAGACTAAGTGCTTCTGTAATAAGGGGAACAGCCACTGGAGCAGAATTACCCTAGATACTTGGTAGATGAGAAGGCTGGCAAGGTCGATAGAAGTATATTGGATATACATTGTGTTGATGTGTACTTTACTAGTACTCCTAGTAGCACCAGGGTATTAGATACCGGTTCGGTTGCTAAGTGTTAGTAACTCGAAATAAAAGCTACGGAATAAACGGAGACTAACTAAAGGTGAGATGACGATATGTGTTGGAAGTGTTTCCAATGTTGATATGATCAAGCATCGCACGCTCCCTCTACCATCGAGATTGGTGTTTGCGTTGAGCATAGACATGATTGGATTATGTCTATCGCAATACGGTTATTCATTTAAGGAGAATAATGGTTACTCTGTTTATTTGAATAATACCTTCAATGGTCTTGCACCTAAAATGAATGGTTCATTGAATCTCGATCATAGTGATACACATGTTCATGCCAAAAGTAATAAGATAGTAATGATAGTACCACCTACTTGTGGCACTACCATGTAAGTCATATTGGTATAAAACGCATGAAGAAGCTCCATGTTGATGGATCTTTGGACTCACTCGTTTTTGAAAAGTTTGAGACATGCGAACCATGTCTATTGGTGCATAAGCATGAAGAAACTCCATGCAGATGGATCGTTTAGACTCACTTGATTTTGAATCACTTGAGATATGCAAATCATACCACATGGACAAGATGACTGAAAAGCCTCGGTTTCAGTAAAATGGAACTAGAAAGCAACTTGTTAGAAGTAATACATTTTGATGTGTGCAGTCCAATGAGTGCTGAGGCGTGTAGTGGATATCGTTATGTTCTTACTTCACAGATGATTTGAGTAGATGTTGAGTATATTTACTTGATGAATCACGAGTCTGAATTATTGAAAGGTTCAAGTAATTTCAGAGTGAAGTAGAAGATCATTGTGACAAGAGGATAAAATGTCTATGATATGATCATAGAGATGAATATCTGAGTTATGAGTTTTGGCACGCAATTAAGACATTGTGGAAATTGTTTCACAATTAATACTGCCTGGAACACCATAGTGTGATGGTGTGTCCGAACATCATAGTTGCATCCTATTGGATATGGCGTGTACCATGATGCCTCTTATCGAATTACCACTATCGTTCATGGGTTAGGCATTAGAGACAACCGCACTCACTTTAACATGGTACCACGTAATTCCATCGAGATGACACCGTATGAACTATGGTGTCATTTCTTAGAAGTTTGGGGCTGCGACGCTTATGTGAAAAAGTTTCAGGTTGATAAATTCGAACCCAAAGCGGAGAAAATGCATCTTCATAGGACACCCAAAATAGCCGGGTCTACCTCCTAATTCAAATCCGAAAGCAATAGGGATTGTTTCTTGAATCGGGTCCTTTCTCGAGGAAAAGTTTGTCTCGGAAAGTTGAGTGGGAGGATGGTGGAGACTTGATGAGGTTATTGAACCGTCACTTCAACTAGTATGTAGCAGGGCACAGGAAGTTGTTCCTATGGCACCTACACCAATTGAAGTAGAAGCTTATGATAGTGATCATGAAACTTCGGATCAAGTCACTACCATACCTCATAGGGTGACAAGGATGCGTACTACTTCAGAGTGGTACGGTGATCCTGTCTTGAAGGTCATGTTGCTAGACAACAATGAACCTACGAGCTATGGAGAAGCGATGGTGGGCCCATATTCCGACAAATGGTTAGAAACCATGAAATCCGAGATAGGATCCATGTATCAGAACAAAGCATGGACTTTGCTGGACTTGCCCGATGATCGGCAAGCCATTGAGATAAGTGGATCTTTAAGAAGAAGACAAGCATGGACGGTAATGTCACCGTCCATGAAGCTCGACTTGTGGCGAAGAGTTTTTCACAAGTTCAAGGGGTTGACTACGATGAGATTTTCTCATCCATAGCGATGCTTAAAGTCCGTCGGAATCACGTTAGCACAAGCTGCATTTATGAAATCTGGCAGATGGATGTCAAAACGAGTTTCCTTACCAATTTACGTAAGGAAAGGTTGTATGCGATACAATCAGAAAGGTTTTGTCGATCCTAAGGATGCTAAAAGGTATGCTAGCTCCAGCGATCCTTCTATGGACTGGAGTAAGCATCTCGGAGTTGGAATATGCACTTTGATAAGATGATCAAAGATTTTAGGTTTATGCAAAGTTTATGATAAACTTGTATTTCCAAAGAAGTGAGTGGGAGCACTATAGAATTTCTGATGAGTGTATGTTGTTGACATATTGTTGATCAGAAATGATGTAGAATTTCTGGAAAGCATATAGGGTTATTTGAAAAGTGTTTTTAATTGGAAAACCTGGATTAAGCTACTTGAACATTGAGCATCGAGATCTATAAGGATAGATCAAAATGCTTAATAATACTTTCAAATGAGCACATACCTTCACATGATCTTGAAGGTGTTCAAGATGGATCAGTCAAAGAAGGAGTTCTTACCTGAGATGTAAGGTATGAATTAAGAGTTAAAGCTCGACCACGGCAGAAGAGAGAGAAATGACGAAGGTCGTCCCCGATGCTTCAGACATAGGCTTTATAGTATGCTATGCTGTGTACTGCACCGGAAGTGTGCCTTGCCATGAGTCAGTCAAGGGGTACAAGAATGATCCAGGAATGGATCATTGGACAGCGGTCAAAATTGTCCTTGGAGTAAATAAGGACATGTTTCTCGATTATGGAGGCAATAAAGAGTTGGGCGTAAAGGGTTACGTCGATGCAAGCTTTAACACCTATCCGAGTGACTCTGAGTAGCAAACCGGATACGTATAGTAGAACAGTTATTTGGAATAGTTCCAAATAGAGCGTGGTAGTTGCATCTAGGAGATGACATAGAGATTTGTAAAGAACACACGGATCTGAAAGATTCAGACCCGTTGACTAAAACCTCTCTCACAAGCAAAACATGATCAAACCTGAGAACTCATTGAGTCTTAATCACATGATGATGTGAACTAGTTTACAGACACTAGTAAACTCTTTGGATGTTTGTCACATGGCGATGTGACCTATCAGCGTTAATCACATGACGATGTGAACTAGATTATTGACTCTAGTGCAAGTGGGAGACTGTTGGAAATATGCCCTAGAGGCAATAATAAATTGGTTATTATTATATTTCCTTGTTCATGATAATCGTTTATTATCCATGCTATAATTGTATTGATAGGAAACTCAGATACATGTGTGGATACATAGACAACACCATGTCCCTAGTAAGCCTCTAGGTGACTAGCTCGTTAATCAATAGATGGTTACGGTTTCCTGACCATGGACATTGGATGTCATTGATAACGGGATCACATCATTAGGAGAATGATGTGATGGACAAGACCCAATCCTAAGCCTAGCACAGATCGTGTAGTTCGTATGCTAAAGCTTTTCTAATGTCAAGTATCATTTCCTTAGACCATGAGATTGTGCAACTCCCGGATACCGTAGGAATGTTTTGGGTGTACCAAACGTCACAACGTAACTGGGTGGCTATAAAGGTGCATTACAGGTATCTCCAAAAGTGTCTGTTGGGTTGGCACGAATCGAGACTGGGATTTGTCACTCCGTGTAAACGGAGAGGTATCTCTGGGCCCACTCGGTAGGACATCATCATAATGTGCACAATGTGATCAAGGAGTTGATCATGGGATGATGTGTTACGGAACGAGTAAAGAGACTTGGCGGTAACGAGATTAAACAAGGTATCTGTATACCGACGATCGAATCTCGGGCAAGTACAATACCGCTAGACAAAGGGAATTGTATACGGGATCGATTGAGTCCTTGACATCGTGGTTCATCCGATGAGATCATCGTGGAACATGTGGGAGCCAACATGGGTATCCAGATCCCGCTATTGGTTATTGACCGGAGAACGTCTCGGTCATGTCTGCATGTCTCCCGAACCCGTAGGTCTACACACTTAAGGTTCGGTGACGCTAGGGTTATAAAGGAAGCTTGTATGTGGTTACCGAATGTTGTTCGG
The DNA here is from genome assembly GCF_018294505.1 of Triticum aestivum. NCBI lineage: Eukaryota > Viridiplantae > Streptophyta > Magnoliopsida > Poales > Poaceae > Triticum > Triticum aestivum. The sequence goes on along the minus strand of NC_057797.1, from coordinate 708,063,467 downwards.
AGTCCCGGATGAGATCCCGGACGTCACGAGGAGTTCCGGAATGGTCCGGAGGTAAAGATTTATATATGGGAAGTCCTGTTTTGGTCACCGGAAAAGTTTCGGGCGATATCGGTAATGTACCGGGACCACCGGGTGGGTCCTGGGGGTCCACCAAGTGGGGCCACCTGCCCCAGAAGGCTGCATGGGCCAAGTGTGGGAGGGGACCAGCCCCTAGGAGGGCTGGTGCGCCCCCCACAAGGGTCCCAAGGCGCAAGGGAGAGTGGGAGGGGGCAAACCCTAGTCCAGATGGGCCTTAAGGCCCACCTAGTGAGCGCCTCCCCTCTCTCCCCTCTTGGCCGCCCCCCCCCCCCAAAACCCATCTAGGGCTGGCCGCCACCCCTAGGGGGTGGAAACCCTAGAGGGGGCGCAGCCCTCCCTTCCCCCTATAAATACATGAGGTCTAGGGGCAGCCCAACAGACATGAGAACTTCTCCCTCTCATTGGTGCAGCTCTGCATCTCTTCTTCCTCCTCCTCCTCTCCTGTGGTGCTTGGCAAAGCCCTGCAGGATAGCCACGCTCCTCCACGACCACCACGCCGTTGTGCTGCTGCTGGACGGAGTCTTCCTCAACCTCTCCCTCTCTCCTTGCTGGATCAAGGCGTGGGAGACGTCACCGGGCTGTACGTGTGTTGAACGCGGAGGTGCCGTCCGTTCGGCACTAGGATCTCCGGTGATTTGGATCACGACGAGTATGACTCCTTCAACCCCGTTCTCATGAACGCTTCCTCTTAACGATCTACAAGGGTATGTAGATGCACTCTCCTTCCCTCGTTGCTAGTTTCTCCATAGATAGATCTTGGTGACACGTAGGAAAATTTTGAATTTCTGCTACGTTCCCCAACACCAGCTATATCTTCGCACACAAGGAAGTGCCTCCTTATTACGCACAAAAAAATGAATACCCCCTGCCAGCTGGGACCCACCATAGTGGGAGGATGACTTGTGGGCCAACTAAGTTGACGAGGATGGAGGGCTTTGTCAACTTAGTCAATATGAACGATTCTAGATCCAGTGACCGTACGATGTCCATCCAACGGCCGTAGTGCTTCTTCAACCTCTGGTCTTCTTGCTCCAGCCGCCCAAAGTAGCGCTGGTCGTGCCGCATGCTTCTGCCTCCCATGGCCGGCTGTGCTGCTGCGGAGGCCTCACCTGCCCCTACTATCCCCACCGCTGGCCTGGCCCTGCAGCAATGACAGCCTCACACCGCAGCCGAACCAGTGAACCCTCGTACTCCTCTCCACGCGGGCTTCCACTGCCGTGTCTTGCCCGGCTCCGTGTTGTCCCCTTCCTAGGCCTCGCGGTCATCCACCGCCGTGGTTCTCTTCGCGTGGCGTGGTCAACATGGTCAAGGAACGACTTGCATCGGAAGAGTACTGTATGTGGAGAGGCTGACAGCTGGGTCCACGGCCACAGCCCAGTTTTTTTGTGATTTGCCAAGTAAGTCGCTTTGTCAGGCCTATTGGGCTGCAAATCTTTCAAGACGAGGAGAGCTTTCATTTGGCTGGCCGAGAAAATGGCCCATCAGTAATGAGAAATGGGATGTACATTTTTAAAACACATCAAACCGGCAATTAGTTTAAAATAACTTTTTTTTGATTTCAAGATTTTAAATTACATTAATTTCTATGCGTGGAGAATTTGTTGGATTTTATATTGATATACATTTATTTTTAAAATCAGTTTGTATGTGAGTCGAAATTTCGGGATTAAGAACAGTTCGGACCGCACCGAAATATGCAAAATTTCGTATAATTTTGAACCGTGGCCACAATATGGGCTGTAATGCTAACAAAAATAATATGGGCTCCAAAAAACCTTAAGAATTAGCAAATGGGCTATAAATTATTAGAAAGAATGGGAGATGGGATGTATGCTATTTTCCACAGATTTGAGGCTTTCCTAAAAAAAGGTTGACGCACAAACACTGACCGTTGGATGTCCATCCAACGGCCGTCGTGCTTCTTCAATCTCTGCTCTTCCTGCTCCAGGCGCTCAAACAAGCGCCGGCGGGACTGCCTGCTCCCTCCTCCCCGCGGCCGGCTGTGCTGCCGCGCAGGCCTCACCGCCCAACCGTACTCCCATCGCTGGCCTAGCCATCCCTCTACACACCAACACCTGCTGTTATTCTCCGGCGACAGCAGACGAACCAGTAAACCCTCGTAGAGTCGTACTCCCCTCCGTATGGGAAACAACTGTCGAGTCTTCCCTGCCTCCGTGTCGTCCCCTTCCTAGGCCTCACCGTTGTCCACCGCCGTGGTGCTCTCGGCGCGGCGTGGTCCATGTGGTCAACGACCAACTGCCATCGGAAGAGTACTGTGCGTGGAGGCGCTGACAGCTGGGTCCACGGCTGTAGCAAGGAAGTGCCTCCTTATTATGCGCAAAATAATTATTCCTCCACCTGACAGCGGGGACCCACCGGACGGGCCACCGTATTTCGCGAAAAAAACATTTCCCCCTGACTGCTGGGACCCACCAACTACACCTTCACACGCAAGGAAGTGCCTCCGGGCAAAAAAACAAAACGATTCGCCCCCTCACTGCTGGGACCTACCAGCTACATCTTCGCACGCAAGGAAGTGCCTGACAGTAGGGACCCACCTGGTCGAAGCGTACATAGAGTTGTCATTCTGGTCGCGAACATGTATGTACATACTGGTGGATGTAGAGGCGCACACGTGTCGTAGTAGATGCGCGCACGTGTCGTAGTAGAGGCGCGCACATAGCATGTACACGTACGTACAACGGCCAGGGTGCAAGAAAGAAAATACGGCCATGTATGTGTACATACGGGTGGCGTCTCGAACGCCTACTCGCGCATACGTACGGCCAGGGCTCGTGTACATGGCTGGGTCGGAACGGAGAAACAGTGTCGTCGTCGTGTTCATGGGGAGGCAACGGAATGCGTCGTGTTCATGGGAAGGCAACAGAATGCGTCGTGTTCATCGGGAGGCAACGGAACGTGTGGGAGCCAGCTGGCTGGGTCGGAACGGAATGCGTGGTCGTGTTCATCGGGAGGGCTGGGATGGAACAGGCGATGGAAACGAGGCCGGCGTACCGCACAACTGAGGAAACGGCCTTGTGTTCGACCGGCCACGTTCGAAATGGGATCCTGTTCATTGGGAGGGGTCTGGCGTACCGCAAAACGGACGAAACGGACCTCCTATGGTCGAAACGGGGGTCCTGTTGATCGGGAGGGGTGTGCGTACCGCAAAACGGACGAAACGGACCTCCTACGGTCAAGACGGGGGTCCTGTTGATCGGGAGGGGTGTGGCGTACCGCAAAACGGACGAAACAGACCTCCTACGGTCGAAATGCGGGTCCTGTTCATCAGGAGGGGGTGTGGCGTACCGCAAAATGGGACTCCATGGGATGCTGTTCATCTCCACCGTCGACCTCCTCCAGCCTCCACGGGCTCCTGTTCATTCAGCCTCCACCGCGCGCTACTCCGCCGGCTACTGTTCAACCACCTCTCCATCATCTACTGTTCATCCAGCCCTCCACACCACGGGGTCCTGTTCAACCACCCCTCCACGGGCACCCCTCCATCGTCTACTATTCATCCAGCCCTCCACCACACCACGGGGTCCTGTTCAACCACCCCTCCACGGGCACCCTTCCACCGTCTACTGCTAATCCAGCCCACCACCACACCACGGGGTCCTGTTCATACAGAGGCAATGCCACCGCTCACTATTCATCCAACCCCCCCCCTGCAACACTCACTGTTCATCCTAGAGGAAACATCGATCGGATTCAGTTAGCAGCAGTAGCGAAGGAATCGCTCGATCGGGTTCAGTTAACAGCCATCGATCGATCGCTCGGGTTCAGTAACGCGTAGCCTGCAGTGCAATCGCTCGGGTTCAGTTAGAGCCCAACGCCTCGCTCGGGTTCAGTTAGAGCCAACGCCTCGCACACACACGCATACGTGTACGAGAGAAACGCGCATCGGTCGGCCCCCGACCTCCCACCATAACCGGGAACTCCCCGAAATTTTAACCCCCCTCGCTTCTACCATAGTTTTCTCCATCATGGACGGCCCAAAGAATGTCATGCAGCTGCGTCTCCGGCCTGCCCAGGACGAAAAGCCCATTTTCTGTCATGATTTTTTGTCATAGAAGTAGGAGCCCACCACATCTATGATGATACCGGGTTTTGTCACAATTATCGTCATAGAAGTGTCATATGTATGACAGAATTTTTTTTTGTTTGGCCCAAAACGTCACGGATGTGTCTTTTTTTTGTAGTGGGAGCTGGGGTTTTTCTGTAGTAGTGAGGAAGAAGGGGAGCTAGGGTTTTCTGTAGGAGTGAGGTGAGGAATTTTGGGGTACGAGTGGAGCGAGCTAATGTGAGGTGGGTGGGAGTGAGGAGGAAGAAGAAGACCTAGGTTTTTTTGGGGGGGGGGGGCGGTGTGCTGGGTGTGGGTAGCGCCTCTCATTCAGTAAATATATGGACTTTTGAATTGCTTTTACTATTTACTAGGGTGGATGGGATGTTTTGTCTTGGGCCCAGAGAAACAATTACTACAAGTATAGTGGAGACACTCTACAACTACCCAGAAAAACAATTACTACTAGTACAGTGGATACAATACCGCTTCTGCTCCTCCTAGGTCATCGAAACGTCTCCCTCTACTGAATGCCATTATACTTTTGTTCACCGACATGCGGGCCATGCAGCGCGCGGGCCCAAATGCCATCCACCAAGTTAGTAGGCAGTATGAAGGCGGAGAGTCACCCGGGTCATAGCGCGTCAATAACGAGCCGCCATATCACAAAACCCCACCTCCCTGCAGTCTAAGTTTGACGGACGAAGCAACCATCATTTCACTCTTCGCTGAATCCCCTTCTCCCTCATCGTCTTCAAGAAAGGCAACACTCGCATCTGCCACTGATCTTCTCTCCCAACGAAGAGAAGGTAAGTGGATCCGTGATGTTGGTATATTTTCGTTTAGAGAAAAAAAAGAACTTTTGCAAAGCAGTAACCGATCCTCACTCTCTTTTTTGTTTCATTGTCATTGCAATTGTGTTTTCCTTTCAGTGGTCTCCTAGTATTCGTCAGTTTCATGATGGACCAAGGAGAACCAAGCAAAGATCTGCCGATATTGGAGCAGACGTTGAGGCTGATCCCCACGAGACAGAGAGCTCCAAGAAGATGCATGGAGGCAGCCACCGAGCCGACCCCAGATACGCTCACGGCCACTACTGAGATGGTCAACGGACCGTTTGAGGTTACAGCCCCCGTGGCACTGCAGGAGAAGTTTTCCCCCTTCAAGGATGTGTCCCCCCCCCCGCTGAGCTGCCCAAGGTGATTTTCTTCTTTGCCGATCTCGATTGTGGTTTTTCATCTAAGTATGTGGTGATGAATAATGCAAAATTTTATTAGCTTCGATGCCATGCTATACATAGTGGTTTAAATAACTTGTGTTTCTTATACTGGAAAGTAATTCAAAATTTGTTTCTGTTTCAGTTAGAGCCCTGATATAGACAAGGATTGTGTGGTTGTACATGTCACTCACTATGAGGCGGATGACCTGAATATACGCACTGGGAAAACAGAGTTTTTAGGCTGTTGGATCCTAGAAGCCATTTGCGCTTATACCAATGAAGAGTTGTATTCTAGCCTCACTGTTGTCAGGCGTGTTGTCCAGGGTGTATTGAAGCACCAGAAGTTCAAAGCTATTTCTTCGTTTGTGAGGCATACTATTCTTGTCAAGCTTACGCAGGAAGATGACGTGGCATGCCTCCAGAAACAAGTTTATGAGTGGCAAGGCCAGAACGTTGTCTTCATGAAGGTTCACGGGATTGAGCTGCTGCCGGACGTCCTCGATGATGTTCATGGCAAGGTCTATCTTGTGTCCAGCCCAAATTAGATCGAGTCATGAAATACTTGCCCCAGCTAGTGTTTAATAGTAGTTAGGATTCTGTCTAATTATCTGAACCTTGCCTATTATCGAGCCATCTAGGGCTAGTACTCTGTTTGAATCCGTCTATGGGAACTGCTGCTACTTTTGTGTGCCCGTGAATCATCGTAATTGTTGCCGAAACAGATGCATCCTCATTAGTTTTATCATATGAGCAGTGTGTGTTTTGATGAAATAGAGTACTCGTCCGAGAACTGTGAGCCGACGTATACATAAGTACTTGTAAGCACCGTTGTTGCTACCCCACATATAAGCAGTTGTGCAAAACACGACACATTGGCTCAGCTCGCTTCAGCATTAGGCTATCGACCAATTAACAATCAACAATATGTTGTCTGACATATAAGCAACTATGTATCTTGTTACAGTGGTTCATGCAGTTAACTGAGGCCACATTGTAAATTCCAAACGTTCACACGCTAGTCCAGCGTTCATGTGGAACACTCACATTAAATTCGACTTCCTAAAAAACTTGACAAGCATAAGTTAAGCAATTTTATACATCTCAATGATTCATTGAACATAATAAACATATACTAGTTAATAGCAAAAGACAAAGTTGTGAGAAGGTTTACAAATCAGGAAAAAACAAGCAAGGTTTCTCTGAGTAAAGGGCCTCCCGACAGGCTTAAATTTCTCGGAGTTCACTCTGGTTTTTTCTTGTTGCCACCATCCAGGGTTAGGTTCTCTCATTCAAGAATAACCAATTATAATTGTGTTCTCAGCTGGAATGCTGAACTGAACCATGCAGTGTACTGACCAGCTGAAAGTCTTGTGCATTCCACTAAATTTAAGCGCCGCTATTTGCAGAAATAAGCAAACCACAATGCCTCTTGTCCGTGCACCTGTCCCAAAAACCTCCGTGCAGCCGTGCCAGCTTGTCCTTGGTCCATGGATGAACTGGAAGAAAGTGCATTCCAGACTAGGATGCAGATGTTTTTGTCGTCCCTGCACTGCAATCAGGAAGTAAAACGTATGAATCAGCTTCTTTTAGATTGCGTTGGTCATTCTACCTAGTAACTACCAATGTAGGAATACCTGGAAGACGGGTGGTTAGCCGACGGCAATGAGGGATAGCCATCTCATTTTGCGCAATTCTACTAAAACTGAGGTGTGTGCTTTTGATTGCGCGGATAGAAACGATACGGAGACAGACATCCCGAAATGATATGGAGACAGCCATCCCTGTTTGCGCAAATACGAAATACGGTTATTTAAACAGTGACAGATATTTGCAGTGGTGTATGATTAATAGCAGCATCTATTGTGTTATAATTGGCACTAGATTGACAGTATGAAAGTGTCCTTAAGTAAGTAGCATCACATCACATCAGCACTGCCACTAGATTAACATGCAGAACAATAGCATTAGTATTACTGTCATGAGAGTAGCACATGGTCAGTAAATGTGCAATCAAATTTGTGCAGTTCCACTGGGATGAAGCAATGTTAGCGGTGTGAGATTTAAGTGTAACTGCAAAAACACAATTCATGGGAAATAAAGCAAGACGGAAGCACTTCATAAAATGGTGGTGGCATTGCTTCAATTTATCGACGGCACTAGACCATTACTTATAGTGACATTTGTGCAGTCCCATTTTTTATCTCCTTGGCGACATTTTCCTACGTGAGCACATGAAATCTAGACCTGCTCATTCTCATTTGCGTTGTCCCCCAACACCCGTCACTTTCTTTCCTTTTTCAACCAAGAGATAGGTCCACTTCCCCCCACCCTTCGCCACCCACCATGCTTTCTTCGTCTTTTCAACCAAGAGACCGGTTGGGTAGCCAGTATCTAATACATTCCCCCGTTTCCTCTTAGAACCAAGTCCTAGATTCATGCTACAACTTTCCCACTTTCTTCCCTGTTTGAACCAACTCTTAGAGTCGACTGTATGAACTAGCTTTACCTCTAATAATAGTAAAAGTCTAGGTGGCTTTGGAACAGCGGACGGGTGTAGAAAAAGATCCACACGAAGCCAAGTGGGGAGCTGGGGCAGTAGAGCAAGGAAGGTTTTGAAGGAATGTATACCTGAGGGTCGTCGACATGTGGCAAAGACGGCGTCGGGAGGCTGCTTCTTGGCCACAATACCGCAGGGAGGAAGAAGGGCTCGGAGGCCCTCCGGAGCCGGCGCTCTCTTGGAGAGAACGGCACGACCGCCGATCGGGATGCGCGGGCAGCCGTTGGTCTCCTCCCTCGCCGCCAACGACAGCGTGAATGATGCACCTACACCCGTGCCCCAGTCGAGTTTGTTCGGCCGGATTTGTGACCAGCCGTGAGCTGAGATAGAGTGTGGCCACCTATGTCTTGCTTAGATCTGGAGATCATGAGAGAGTAAATGAGAGGAACCTTAGTAAAGTAAGCAATAAGGCTCCTGCTTATAAATATAGTGGAGTGATTTTGTTGTACCAGCTTCAAAAAAATGTGCTCCTACATGTACCCGCGAGTGGGTGTGAGAGAACTAGTGTGTGCGTGCACCGCTTCTCTTCGTGAGAGTACAATATACTATGGCCAAAGAATGTTCGCCACAAGAGTAATAGTATAAGTGTGTGACGTGTGAGCTAAAATAAAATGTGTGCGATGTCTTTTGTTTTTTAGAAGTTCTGAGGGTAGGGTGTGAAGAGCACATATGTGTGTGATGTCTACCTGCAGATAGACGGTGGGTGCGAGAGGACTCGGGAGGGTGCGTGTGCGTGAGAGAGAGGGGGGCACGTATCAACGCAATGCATGTGTCCGTAAATCATTATCCGACAAACGTTCGCCACAAGCCTTTTCCTGACGAACGCCATAAGAACCGTTAGATCGGCATTCGACACTGTCAGTTTTGCCATGTCATTTAACAGAATAGCCACTCCTCCTACACACAATTATTCCACATGAGTGTTAGCAATTGTTGTATGCTCCCTCCGCTCCAAAATGCAGAGCATATAGCTTTATTGAAAATTCGAACCTCGCAAACTTTTACCGAGTTCTTGTGTACCAAATTGCACATGTAGAATACCCTGTATATATCATTTCATTCATCTTCGAGAGGTAACTATAAAGATGGGGGAGGAGTCTACAAAGAAAGACCATCGTATCACCTGTAGCAATTTCAACCATCCTTTGGTGTGGAGGAATATCATAGGAACTCTATATGATATGATTTTTATTGGATTTTTTCCTTTAGAGGCAATTCGTTCATAGGAATAGATTCATATACTCCAGATTTCAAAGGAAATAAACATGATATCATTTATATAGCTTTAGAGCCACTTGGTTCATATGAATGGATTCCTATACTCCCATAATTTCAAAGGAAAATAAACATTAGTGTATATTCAATAGAAAAGTTCCTATGATATGAACCAAATTACATCTCTTTTCTAATCCCTCCTTAGAGGAATTGAGATACATGTCATCTCTAGATTCAATAGAAAAGTTCCTATGATGTTAACCAAATGACATCTCTTTTCCAATCCCTACTCATAGGAATTGAGATACTCCATGTCATCTCTTTCCCTACAACTTCCATGTATACATCTTCTATTCCTAAATAGCTAGTACAACCCACTAGTAGCTTTTTTCCAAGACATGCAACTATAAGGCACAAGAACTATATAGTGTGCGAATAACTTGAAAGATGGTCACTGGATGAAGCTAATCCGATAGTGCAGAGATGGCAAATCCGAGAACTACTGGCCGTTGGATATCATCAACATTCCACTAGATCTGCCACATATACAATTTAGAAGACTTCATGGTTGAACTGAAGCATAATGCACAAACCTCAAAATACAAGCACTTCTCCTTTGTTCTAGAATCTTCCGTATCATAATTTATTTTTTTCTAAATGAATTGCCATTATTTGTTTTTTACTTTATGCTTTACAATGCACAACCCCATGAATCTTAACATTTTTATAAAACTAATTGATTTTGAATGTGATGAACTATAAGAACTAAACGAACATCTACATCATGCATACATGACTCAAAGCTTTACATGCTATAGTGTGTATTTATTCATAATTTGGTTTCGAAATCTCATGCATTCAATGCATGTGTACCTGACTAGTTTTGAGTAGAGTAGCAAATTTCACGCGGCCCCGGGTATATCAAAATGCAGGGCCCATGCATCATTGCCTTTCGGTCGAACCTACGTCCACAATTCATTGTACGTACTATATCTCCACTGGTCCCCGAACCCAAATGTTGCCTCGTTCCCCTAAAACCAAGCGGCCCACACATATTTAACGCATCGACTCAAACTCAATCCCTCTCCCGTTTATGACGACATGTCCCCGCACGCCCTAGTAGTACTCCTACAAACCCTACCGCCACACGCATCATCGGTTTTCTTCAAGAGGATGAGGGAGAAGCCGATTTGTACTGGAGGCGCTTTTAAAAAAATGATCTGTAGTGGAGACCCCTACCCTAGGGTACCCTAGGTAGCTGCCGCACGCATCATTGGTTTTCTCTATTCTTTATGCTCTTGTGCCCTAGATTTGACCCCTCCTCGCTCATTTTCTACTACTGCGGCGCTACAGTCGGGTTGCCCCCAATTCCAACCGCTGCTCCGAACTGTAATTTGGTGCATCGGACGTGGAACAAGACGGTGGATGAGCCACATGTCGGCCAAAGGGGCCATGTTAAGTGTGTCGCCAGTTCGTGTGCGGACTGACCCTTCTTGAGTCGCTACACCAACACGACAGGTGCAGCCTACCACTTGGTCTGGCTCCTTGGTGAATCCTGACTATATTGATCTAAAAAGATATGTACTGAACTACCCTCTACGTCTTGTTTCTTTAGATGTCTCGGTTTCTAGGGCGTGCACGTAGTTCTAGGTCATCCATTTGGCTAACTAAATCTGAGTTACTATGTCACAAAAAGTATATCATTGGATTATTAAGTGGATGTAGTTTCTAAACATATACTGTTCATCACATATATAGCCAGTTAAATTCTCAACCTAGAACGACGTGCATGCCATGTAAACCGATACGGAGGAAGTATAGTAGTAAAAATGAGGTGATTTACCGAGCGATCGGCGAGGGAGCATGGCCTGTCATGCGGTCCCACGTGTCATGATGTACCAAGGCGATGCGTGTGTCCCTCTTGAGGCAGAAGCAATACTACGTGGTTTGAGATGATGGCGAACCGAAGTGTGAAATAATGGTTGCTTCATCTGTCTGGGAAGGTGAGGCATTGTGATTTGACGTCTCATTGCTCGTTACTACTACCACTGGGGCAGTATGACTGGGGTGCGTCCCCCTGCTGTTCTGCATTGTTATTTGGTGCTTGACACGTCGACCCGGTTGCTATATGTCCCACATGTCAGCGACAGGAAGTACAGAATTCATGAAAGCGAGTGTCGACGGAGGAGTTCAAGACATGGCTTGGGTTTTTGCTGCTTCGCGTGATCCATCGATACAAACCTGGACTAAAAAAGGCGAGGGTGGGTCTTTTCCCGCGCAGCAGGCAAGGGAAACAAGCAAATAAAGGTTGAGCGACTAGTTTTGGGAAAATCTGATTTTACGGAGTATGTACCCACTAGGGTTTATAGGTCTCATCTAAAAAACATTCATTTTTCCGTTTTATAAGTCTCAATTCTACTACTAGTAGCGGTACCATCACATGTTGGATATCGAGGTGCATTAGATCACCCGATGCAAGAGTGTCAAGAGAAAACTCACCAATGATTGCAGAAGTTCATGGAAATTTAGTGGTCATTCATACATTCGTTCTAATTAATGCCTTGGTAAACATAACTTCTTGAGAAAAACGAGCGTACTAATTACTTGTGCAAACTAGGAGTACGAAATTAATTCGACCACTCACCGTCTACCTTGGTTGGAGAGATTTGGAATTGAGCCATAAACTGGAAAGGAGGGAGTAGTAACTTTTGTCTCGATTACTATTTGTGGCCTTGTATAGATGCAAAATGTATTTTTTTATAGTGGCCTTGTATAAGTAAATGGAGGGAGTAGTAAAGGACATATACTCCAAACAATATGATAATCTCTCTAACCAAGGTAGTAGGGACGAGGATTAAACAGAGGGAGTAGTAAAATTTTCTCCTTGTCCTGCAAGCCACCGCGCACGTGGGCGAGGGAGAGGGCGTAAGGCGTAGTAATCAAGCTTCACCTCATCCTTTAAGCCACCGCGCCCATGGGCGGATGATACGGCGTATGAAGCAAGCTTCTCATTCTGCGAGTTGACGGGACACATCAAAAGTACTCCCATGTATAGAGCCTTGCCTCTAATTTAGGCCCCACATGGTTTGCCTCTTTTTTAACATAACGCGTCAAGTCGCAATTTGTTTGTTCACCCATGGTAGATGATTCTCCCTCCATCTAGTGGACAACCAGTACACGTGTCAAGTTACCACATGGGCTGCCTTTTCGTACATAAATGAGCTCCAACGTGTACCCGCGCGAGTGTGGTTGGGAAAGAGACGGGAGTACGTGCGCCGTGCGTGCACCTCTTCTCTTCATGCACATCCCCCACCTACGTGGGTGTGTGTGAGAGGGACTATAGAGATACAAACCTACACATAATGCACCGTCTATCCCCATGCCTCCGCCCAGTCCGACCACCAGTCACCACCACGCCCCACTCCTCCTCACCTTATCTCTCATCTTTCTCCCTCCATTTTTATATACAAGGCCACTATCAAAATTACAATTTGCAGATATACAAGGCCACTAACACTAATCGATACAATATTAATGATGTTTGCCTCGTAGTACTACTAGCAAAGGAGGACATTAATTATCCCCTGCATGCGTGCGGGAGTGTGAGCATTGGCTTGATGTGCATGAAAGAGAAGAATACACATTAATTTACACGGCAAACAAGGAAACAAGCTGGCTTGCAACATTGAGTTAGAAGACATTAATTTTTGCCTTGGTACCTGTAATATGTGTTTGTGGCCTTGTATACAAAAATGGAGTCCGATAAAATTCACGAGATACCATTTATCTGATAAAATTCTCGAGCAATCATTAGTTTTTACAAAATGGGATTACTCCTGCATGGGTCAATCACAACATGTGTTTTGAAAAAAAATGCATCCTGATGTTCTGTGCAATGCACGAGCATCTTGCTAGTCCATGAAAACAACACATGGAAAAATTCCACGGCGAATGAGGGATTTGAATCTGTGGGAGGGGCTATTTGGATCTTGCCCGGTGTCGGCGTTCTGGGAACGGGGGTCCCCAGACTTGCCTGCCTGCGGCCCATGGCGTGGCTAAGCAGCGTGCCGTACGTCCCATCTTCATCAACAAGGCAGACGACGCTTAAATCTGAGGAGCGGAGGGTCCAAGCCTCACGAGGCGGACGACGCAAGACTTCCTGTGGAGTGGCCTAGCCAGGCAGGCTCACGAGGAGTAAAGATATCAAGGCGGGGCAAACCTCACGAGGCACTCGTGACGTGAGCCATGACGAACGGTGCCAGGCGGGTGCCAGGTGGGCGCCAGTGCGCACAGCGCCCCCATTTCCTCTTTGGTACTAAGGAGGCAAGTGTAGACCAAGAGTACCGAGGCATTAGGTAAAGGTTGCCATATTGGTGCAACAAGACCAAGACCAGGAGGACGGCAAGGCGGAGGTCATCCTGGAGCCCAAGACGGCGTCATCCTAGGGCTTTTCGCAGGCGAAGAGCGCTTTTGTCAGGATAGCTTGTACTAGCTATCCCCCTTCAAATTTGCCCGCCGTTGTTGGCTCCCTTCCCGCTCAACATTTGGGAAGAGGACCAGGGCCTCTATAAATAGGACTAGCCACCACAGTAGTGCGGGGAGAGCAGTTCATCAACTCCTCACACCACAACTTCATACGCACAAGAACACCTCAATCTCAGGAGGCTGTTCATCTCTTGTACTGTTCATCATCAGCCCAAGAGGCAATCCACCACCACCACACTGGAGTAGGGTATTACACCACAATGGTGGCCCGAACCAGTATAAACCCCGTGTCTCTTTCTGGGTTGTGAGTTCATCGAGTTCGTCCACAAGATCTTAGTGAGCTAGACCGTAGATCGGTAGGAGGGAAAGACTTCAAGCGCTCCCCAGTGTTCGAACCTTAAGTGTTTGCCAGAACCCCACATCCGACATTTGGCGCGCCAGGTAGGGGTGCGCCATGGTTTCCCTTCCATCAGTTCATTGCTCCGTTGGTCCATCTTTTCCATGGCGGACGCTCGCCGTGCTCGAGCTGAGCGTCGGGCTGCCCTCTCCGCCCGCATCGCTCAGACGGCTCCTGTTGGTGGGCCACCTCGTCATTCTCCATCTCCTGTCGCCAACACTGCCACCGGCCCTGCGGCGAACGAGCAGCAGGCGTCCTTGCTGCATCCTTCGGTGCGGCAAGATGGCCGCACCGCTACTCCATCACTCACCCTTGCTGGTTCTTCGTCCCGTGCGCACCGCGCTCCCATGGAGGCACAAGCCGTGCGCATCGCGGCGAACGAGCTGCTGCGCTACCGCCCTGTCGACGACGTCTACGAGGAGTGGCTCGACCGCGTCGCCGAGCTCGTCCGTGCCGCAGGGGGCTCTCCAGCACCATCCAACTCTCTGCCTCCCCCTCAACCAGCCGCGGGCGACGGGGCTCATGGCGTGCCTCCACCACCTCACCCCCAAGACGGTGCCTTGGAACCAAGGCGCGCACCTCTGCGGCGTGACCCACCGCACCCGGCGCACGTGCGTGAGGAAAGAAGCTGCCAAGAAATCCCGCGTCCGCGAGAAGCTCCGCCGGCGCTCCCCGCGCCACCTCATCAAGACCGCGCACCGCCCACAGCAGCACAGCGCGAACCCCGTCAAGACCAAGCTCCGCCCCTCAAGCGGGCCCCAGCAACCACAGCCGGCTGCCGCGCCTTCACCCCCGAGCTACGTAGCGTCGCCTGGCCAGGCAAGTTTAAGCCAGACCTGCCTCCTCGCTACGACGGCACCGCCGATCCCGCGGAGCGGCCAACAACAACAAAAAAGTCATGGCGAACTGGTTTCCCATGGCTCTCAAGGATGGGGCCCGCTCTTGGCTCCTGAAACAGCAGCACGGCTCGATCTCCTCCTGGGACGAGATGCGCGACCGCTTCGTCGCCAACTTCCAGGGCACTCGCGACCGCCCACAGGCCGCGGGCTATCTACGCCGCATCAAGCAACAGCTAGGAGAGACTCTCCAGAAGTACATCCAGCGCTTCAACAACACCCGCCTCAAGATCCCCAAGGTCACGGATGAGGCCATCATCTCCGCGTTCTCCGACAGCGTCCATGACGTCAAGATGAAGGAAGAGATGGCTATCCACGAGGAGCTCTGCACTTCTCAGGAGCTGTTCAACCTGGCGACCAAGTGCGCAAGAGCGGAGGAGGGGTGTCTCTCTCTCCTCGAGCTGCCAGCTGCAGGAGCAAAAGAAAAGAAGACCAAGGCCAAGGACATGAAGCGCAAGGAGGCAGTGGTGCTCGCAGCAGACTTTCACACCAAGCGAGGCAGAGATCAGTCTGAGTCATCCAAGAACAGCCGACCATTCTGCGCCTTCCAGAACCCGAACACCCACAACACCAGCGACTGCCAAGAGCTCAGGGCCATACGAGAAGGATGCTACGGTCGACGCCCCGAGCGCAACGACCGGGGCTTCGGCCGCGAAGAAGGACGTGGAGGCGGACGCTGGGACGACTGTGGCCTGCGCCAGGAGTGGTGCCACCGGCCTCACGAGGATCGCTGGTAGGACCAACCTCGCGAGGGCGCCTGGAGGGACCCGCCTCATGAGGATCTCCCCCAGGGTAACACCTGTGTCCCCCCGCTGCCGCCACCAAGAAGGAATGACGACTACCACCAGGACGAGGGGGGCTGGGGGCTTCCAGGAGATGTGTGCGATCGCTTCCATCTTGGGCGGTGCACAAGCCCCGGCCTCTCTGCGCATCTTCAAACAGTTCGCTTGCGAGGTGAACACTGCGCTCCCCAAGCTCGAGGCCACGCGCCCACTCAGGTGGTTCCAATGTGCCATCACCTTCAACTCGGCAGACCAGCTCAAGTGCGCAGCCACTGCTGGCGCACTCCCTATGCTGTGCTCCCCAGTCATCAGCAATGTGCATGTTACCAACACTCTCATCGACGGCGGCGCAGGGCTCAACGTCCTATCCGTCGACCCGTTCGACAACCTTCAAGTGCCCTATAAGCAGCTCCAGCCAACCAAGCCTTTCTCAGGAGTGACTGATGGCTCCACCACACCGATAAGGTAAGTCCGCCTGCCCGTCACCTTCGGCAAGCGCGACAACTACCGCACCGAGCTCATCGACTTCAACGTCGCGCACATCCACCTGCCATACAACGCCATCCTCGGGTATCCAGCCCTAGCCAAGTTCATGGCAGTCATTCATCACGGCTATAACGTTCTCAAGATGTCGGGAAGCGGAGGAATCATCACGGTCCCATGTTAAGAGAGGGATGTGGTGTGCTCTCTTGAGCGCGCCTTTCAAGCCGCAGCAATCGACGAGCCCGACAGCAGAAGTGAAGGCCCTCCGGAGACCGTCCCCAAGAAGAAGTTGCCACGCCGTGCAAGACCACAAGGAGATGGCGTCGCATCAAGAGCCTCGTCAGGATCAGCGCCCGTTCCAGGGGCACCTCCCTCTGTCGCATAGGAAAGCGCGCCCGGCGCCCTCCTCAGGCAGGGCTCGGGGGCTCTCTTCTGGAGGGCCTCAGACCTTGCCAACCTCACGAGGGAGGCGCTTCGGCACTGTCGGCATACTGGGAACCAGGGTACCCAGGTTTGCCTGTCTGCGGCCCACGTCACATTCCTGGTACGGACCGGTAAAGCCCAGCTGATCGACCAACTGCTCAAGACCCTCGCGAGGGGGCCAGCCCTGGCGAGGAGAACGACCAAGCCCTCCTCAGGGAGCGGCCTCGCCTAGGCTGCTCCGGAGGGGCGACCAAGCCCTCTCCCAAGAGTGGCCTCAGCTAGGCTGCTTCGGGAGGGCGGAGATCTCAAGGCAAGGGCTACCTCAGGAGGAGGCAGTGACGCAAGCCATGACGAACCGTGCAAGCGGGCACCAGCGGGCGCAGTTTCCATATCGGTGCAAAGGAGTCCGCACAGGCGCAGGTTCCCGAGGGGCGAGACAAAGGTTTCCCCTTTGGTGCAACAAGACCGAAGATGCAAGGACGGCAGGAAGGATTTCATCGCCGAGCCCACCACCGCGTCACCGCCTGCCCTCTTTGCAGGCGAAGACCACCTTTTGTCAGGATAGGAGCGTCCTTGTGTTCCTGCTCAAATGGTCGTTGTGGGATTCCCTTCCCGCCTAAACATTTCGGGGGAAGAGGACCCTGGCCGTCTATATAAGTAGCTAGGGTTCCTAGCATAGAGGGGGATCGACCAACCATTGGGACTTAGCATAGAAAAGGAGCAAGAACATCTGCCTCCTCATCCTTCTTGAGCTCGCCTCCTGAGCTCGGGAAACCACTGTACTTGTTCATACTCGTGCCCTCATGAGGCCAATTCACTAAAGCAGGAAGTAGGGTTTTACACCGTAAGGTGGCCTGAACCTGGGTAAACTCTTGTGTGTTCTACTTGTTTGCCTGCTTGCTTGCATTCCGTTCCCACCACCAGTAGAAGAGCGAGGCGCTATGTAGATGTGTAGTGGGAGAGATCTTTGTCACGCCCCTGTGTTCGAATCTTAAGGGTTTTGCGGAGCCTGAAATCCGACATTTGGCGCGCCAGGTAGGGGGCGTGTCGAAATCTCGCTTCTCCGACGACCTCGCTCCGCTCTTCTCCGTCGACCTCATTTCGCCGCCATGGTGGACACTCGCTGAGCACACGCCGCCCGCCACGCCGCCAACGTTGCTCAGACAGCACCCGCGGGTAACGGCGCACCACTCCGCCCCAACTCGCCGGTCGCCAACGCGGCCACGGACCTAGTCGTCCACGAGCAGCAGGACTCGTCGCTGCCGCTGTCCGTGCGGCTTGAAGGCCGCACGGCGACCCCGTCACCTACACCGGCCGCGGTGTCGTCCTCGCTGGTCCGCCGTGGGCCGGTCTACGAGCAGTCTGCGCTACTGATGGCGCGGGATCTCCTATGCTACTGTCCGGCGAACGCCCTCTACGACGAGTGGCTCCACCGCATCACCGAGCTTGTCAACGCTGCCGGGGAGGTGCCCGCGCCAACCCATTCCACTCGCCCTCCGTCGCTCATGGCGGGGAACGAAGACCACGATGCTCCGCCCTCACCTGCACCGCGCAGCGCCGGCCAGGGGCTCAGGCGCGAGGCTCCACGGCGCGAACAACCCCGCAGGGCCCCCTCGCGTGACGAGGAGAGCTGCCAGGTGGTCCCGCACCCCCAGGCAGAAGCGCATGTGCTCCGCTCAGCAGCACCAGAACCGCGCCCCATAGTAGGTGGTGGCGCCCGCACCCCAAGATCCAACACCGCAGGCGCAAGGGGCGCCAGCAATCATGAGCGTGGCTGGATGCCGCGCCCTATCTCCTAAGCTACGCGCCTCGTTTGGCCCGGCAAGTTCAAGCCAGATCTTCCTTCGTGTTACGACGGCACCGCCGACCCAGCGGTGTTCCTCCAGCTCTACGAGCTCAGCATCGAGGTGGCGAACGGCACCGAGCAGGTCATGGTGAATTGGTTTCCCATGGCCCTCAAGGACGGTGAGCTCTCCTGGCTCCTGAACCTTCCTCCAGGATCCATCTCTTCTTGGGGGGAGCTTCGCGAGCGCTTCATCGCCAACTTTGAAGGTACCCGCGACCGAGCTCCAGCGGCCACAGACCTGCGCCACGTAAAACAATAGCCTGGGGAGACCCTGCAGAAGTACATCCAACGCTTCAACATCGTGCGCCTCAAGATCCCCAGGGTCTCCGACGAGGCCATCATCTCGGTGTTCTCCGACGGTGTCCGTGAAGTTAGGATGAAGGAGGAGCTTGCCATCCACGAGGACCTATGCACGGCCCTCGAGATGTTCAATCTCGTGGCAAAGTGCGCCAGGGCAGAGGAAGGCCGCCTCTCCCTCCTGGAACTGCCTGAGGTGGAAGCCGACGACAAGAAGACCAAGGCCAAGGAAGAAAAGCGCAAGGGACCTGTCGTGCTGGCTGTGGAGCCAGAAGTGAAGTGTGGCTGCGGCTACAACGACCCTCCAAGAGACAACCGTTCATACTGCATCTTCCACGATGTCCATAGCCATAACACCAACGACTGCCAAGAGCTCAGGGCGATGCGCGGCGGGTGCGTCAGGCAGCGCCTGAGCTCGACAACCGTGGCTACGACCATGGAGGAGGCCGTGGCAGAGGATGCTGGGATGGCAGGAACTCGCGCCAAGGATGGCGTGATCAGCCTCGTGAAGACCGTTGGCAGGAGCAGCCTCGTGACGCCCCCTGGCGTGACCAGCCTCGTGAGGGTCGCCCTCAGGGCAACGCGGGCCTGCCTCCACTGCCACCACTGCCAAGAAGGAACGACGATGACCTCCAGGGAGACGAAGCGTGGGGCTTCCAAGATCCACACGGGGTCGCGTGCATCCTGGGAGGAGCCCACGCTCTGGCTTCTCACCGCATCTTCAAGCAGTTTGCTCATGAGTTGAACGCAGCGCTAGGCCTGACACCGTGCGCAACCTCAGGTGGGCCAAGCAGATTATCGCCTTCGACCCTAAGGATCAGCTCAGGTGCACCACCGCGCCAGGCACTCTCCCGATGCTCTGCACCCCGAGCATCAGTAACGTCTGCGTGACCAAGACCCTCATCGACGGTGGGGCAGGGCTCAACATCCTCTCCGTCCAGATCTTTGAGACTCTTTAAGTACCCTACGATTAGCTACACCCAACCAAGCCATTTTACGGAGTCACAGATGGCTCCACCCTCCCGATGGGGCAGGTCCGCCTCCCCGTCACCTTCGGTGACCGCGACAACTACCACACCGAGCTCATCGACTTCGACATCGCCAACATCAACCTCCTGTACAACGCCATCCTAGGGTATCCGACCCTCTCCAAGTTTATGGCGGCGACCCATCACGGCTACAACGTCCTCAAGATGCCTGGAAGTGGCAGAGTCATCACGATCGCCTGCAACGAGAAGGAAGCAGTACATTCTCTGGAGCGCGCCTACCAGACTGCGACGATCGAGAGCTCTGACGAAGACGGAGCCGTCTTCGCCCTGACGACCGCCCCCAACAAGAAGAAGCAACTTCCCGACTCTCAGGCCTTGGGGGCTCCCGACGGCACCACCTCAAGCTCCGCGCCTGCTGACGAGGCGCCCTCCGCCCTCGCATAGGGAGGCGCGCCCAGCGCCCCTCTCAGGACAAGCTCGGGGGCTCCCCTCAAGGGGGCCCCGGACCTGGTCGTGAGGAAGGTGCCCGGGCACCACTCGCGGGCGTGCCCCGCCGTGCGTCGTCCTGAGCCCAGCGTGAGCCTCATAACGCTGGGGGCTCAGGACCCCATCGACCAAGCCACCAAGGAACCTTACCCACCTACTCAAGACCCAAGCAACCAGTTTCACGTCTGCATCGACATCCCGAGCCTCAACAGGGCTGCCACCCAGGGCCTCTTCCAGCCGATGGCGGTCGGCTGGAGGAGGGCCTTCCCCTATGGCCTCCGCAACGCGGCCGCCACATACCAGCACTTCGTACAACAGGCCATGGGGGCTCAGGAGGCTCAGCAGCAGACGGTCCTGACGGAGCAGGACCAGGACCCCCGTGACCACTGAGGGCCTTCGGAGCCTCTGGGCCTTGGGAGCTCGCCTCTCCTCAGGAGCAACCCGCATGGCTCGCGTCTCCAGCTACCCAACTCCTCTTCAGCGGCAAGCACCAGGTGATGTCTCAGGTATTCTGTCAAGGGTGACCCTCAGGCTGCATCATCCTTGAGTCGTTGGGGGCTTACCCCCACAGCCGTCTCCTTTTTGCGCATGAATCAGAACTGGTTGCTTCCTTTCGTATTATCTATATGGTTGGCATCCTCACCGCCACTAAGGTCATGAGCCCTTGTCAGCCCATCCGCAATGTCCCCATGATTAAGGACTGGCATGGCGTCTGTGCTCGGGTCCGTCCCTGCAGCATTGCTATACCCAAGGGCTGAGCTCTATCTCACGAGCCATTCCCGTGACGTCACCTCCCATGGTCCTTTGCATGGGCTAATCGTTGGTGGGTGAGTAGGGGCCCGTGGCAGGTGCCTCGCTTCTACGAGAACCACGCGCCGGTTGTTTATCCTTTGGACTATAGCATGAGAAGACTGGGCACGGCCTCTGTGCCCGGGTCCGTCCCTGCAGCGTCGATAAATCCAGCGGCTGAGCTCTATCTTACGGGCCGGTCCCGCTGACGTCACCTCCTGGGGTCGTTGGTGCTGGGGCCTTCTCATGCAATGCCCTCTGGAGATGCATTCGGCGCAGGTCCAGGCAACCCATCTCTTTTCACATTTTGCAGAAGAAGACTTAGGCGCAACCCACCTCAGGCGCAACCCGCCTCAGGGTAGGGTCTCGTGAGTGATGCGTAAGCTCGCGAGAACTTCCTCGGAGTCGTTTAGCTCGTCCTGAGGAGGGCCCATATATACCCTGGTTGTCCCGCCGTGCAAGCCACGTGTCCGGACGGGCTGTACACGCCCGGGAGTCTCTCCCGGTAGGAGGCTCCCCTCCCACGATCCAGTGGAAGTGCTTAGCTCCGTGCTGGCAAGACCGAGGAGCGGTTGTGCCCACGAACCAGTGGAAGCACCAAGCTTCGCGCTGGCCGATACGACCGAAGAGCGGTTATGCCCACACTCCGCGCAAGTGTGGTAGCTCTATGCTCCGCGCTAGTTATAAACAATGGAGGGCGGCCCCAGCAGTCTCACCAACCTCAGGGAGCTTTTCAGCTCACGACGCTCACAACTTCTCCTTGGAAGGGTATCGCGAGGGGGGCTAGGCACGGGGGCTATGCTCAGGTGACGCCTGGTAGATGCCACCCTACCAGGTGCCCAGACACTTGGCTTTCTCGCGCCCCCATCCTAGGCGAAGGCTCGTGAGGAAGGTATGGTGCTCGTTCTCCCTCATGAGAGTCGTTCGTACATCAAGGGGAACCCCTGGGCATCATGACCCAGGGGCCTCACTAGTCACGTAGCCCCTCACTCCTTGGGCCCGGTGCTCAACGGCGGTCGAGGTATGCGCGGGGCTGGGCTCTGCCGACGCAGAACGCAAACGGGTCGCTTGAGCGTTAAGGGGGGCCCCTGGGCATCGCGACCCAGGGGCCTCACTAGTCACATAGCCCCTCATTCCTTGAGCCTGCCCTGGTGACCTGGAGGGCTCAATGGAGATCGAGTTATGCGCGGGGCTGGGCCCTGCCGATGCAGAGCACTTAAGCAAACATGAATGGAAGCAAGCACGGAAATCACAGAATTCAAATCCTAGCTATTACAATAAGCTCAAGTTCATCACATTCAAACAAGTGTCACGCCTCCCCGAGGCACTCGCATTCTCCTCAGCAGGAACAGGTCAGGCATCACCAGACGTGCCGGCATCAGCTTCCGCCTCTTCAGACGCATCAGCAGCAGCCGGAAGGAACGCCTCCACCAGCTCTTTGACCTTCTCTGCCACACACTCAGTAGTCGCGCCCTCCAGGCTCGGGGCCAGCGGCAGGGATAGCGTGGACAGGTCGAAGCTAGGGTCACGAAGGAAGAAATGGCCGCACACCTGCGCCAAGGCAAAGGTAAGAAGCGATCGGCCCTCAGTATCAGCTAACTGACCGATTGCAGATGCCACGTCGCCCAGGACCTTCACGAGTGCAGCTAGGACCCGATGGCGCCATCCTCTGGGGTGACCGGCGGCTCTTCGAACCCCTCCCCATAGGCGAACCGCAGCAGCCTTCGGGCCTCAAGCTCGAAGGCGGCGAGGGCCTCACGACTCACCGTCGCGGTCTTGTCCAAGGCTGCAAGGGCGTCCTCCCTGGCCTTCAGCTCGTCCTCGCGCTTGGCTTGGGACGCCTTGGCTTCCTCGGCCTCCGTCTTCAGCTTCTCCAGGCTCACGCGGTCGGCGAGCTGCTTCTCCTGCAACCGCGATGTCTCGGCCTTCTCGCCCTGGAGCTCCTTCTCCAACCTCTCAAGCTCCAGGGCATGCTTCGCGCTCTCCTTACGGAGGGTCTTAAGTTCGTCTTCCGCCTCCTGACGACGGTTCTCGGAGGTCGCTGCCTAGGCTTCCGCGGTCTCCCGCGCCCGTGCAGCCGAGGGAGCCTCCTCCCGACCCTCGGCAATGGCCGCCGAAGCCTGACTCCAGGCGGCCTGCATATACTCCTTTGCTTGCAGCCACCCCGAGAGTAGGCCCAAGTGGGCGTCCAGCGCACGATCATCTCCGTCCCAAAAGACAACGCGGAGCTAGTTCAGCGCAGCGCAGGCCGCCTCCAGGGCCTTAGGACCAGACCTACCTGCTGAAGAGGGGGCGCCACCACGACCGCCCACTCGGCTGAGGGCTCGGGGGCTCTTACCGGATTCTGGGCCGCTCACCTCCTGGCCTTGGCCACGGCATCGCGACCTGGCATACCAGCGACGGCTGAAGCCTGCCTAGGAACTGGGTCTCGTAGACGTGGGGAACTAAGCTACCACAGGGACGGAAGAGAAGGAAGGTCTTGCTCTAACAAAGGATCTCATGAGGAACCCGGGTTACGATGCTTGTTCGACAACAAAAGAAAGTTGCAAACATTTACGCACCCTCGGGGGGGGGCATTCATGGTTGCCTCGCAGGGACCAAGCAAAAGAAAACCGCCTCCGAAGGAGTGACGCTCGAGCTCCCTCAACGGTGATGACGGTCAGAGGACGCGCATCGCTCCGGAGGCGAGGGCAGCGGGTCGGCGGCTCGTAGCTCTCATCAGAGCTCGAGGCCATCGCGGGAGAGGCGGAGCTGCTACTAGGGGAGTCGGGGGCGGAGCCAACAGCGAACACTTCGCCCCAGGCCTCGGCGCCCAGGCAGCACCGGAAATGGTCGTCGGCAAGCCCCTCCTCTTCGTTGCACGCTCGTCGCCGGCCATCCTCCCTGAAGACTTTGAAGGTCAGCGAAGCCAGCCCATCCAGCCTGAAGTGAAGAACGTGCCTCCTAGCGGGGGCGCACGCGCGGCGCACCACTCCCCAGCCCCAGGTCATGTAGACCTGGCCGGAGGAGATCACGTCCACGTCGGCGTACAAATGAGGGAGATGGCATCCATCATGCCGAAGCTGCATCGTCACTTGTCCGCGGGCCGGAAGCACCTCCCTCAAGAACGGGGGGAGGAAGATCCAAGTGTGCGGGGGAGCTCCCGCTCACACGATGAACTCACGGACGTCGTCCTCAGCGTAGGGCAGCGGAGGGAGGCGTGAAGGAACTACCAAATAATTGTTACAAAATTGGACCAAATCAATTTTCTAAAATACTAGGACATATTTAATGCACAATTGACAAAATGGTTGGGTGTATAAAGTTTTGATCCATCTCTCGTGAAAAAGACAAATTTCCGCCGATTTAGTTGGAAGCGGGTCAAATTTGAACTGCAGCTGCCTCATAGTTTGCTATTTATATTTTACAAAAATCGTTTCTAGGTACATAAGTATCTATTTAATCAGAGAAACACCAAAAGTTTTCCAAGATTCAACCACTAGCTAGGAACGGTCAAGCCCGCCGTTTTGACCGCATTTTCAAACGGGCATAAAAAATTCAAAAAAAATCAAAAAAATGGGAAACCTTCACATTGTGTCATTATATGTGGCCAAGTTCCCAAGAAAAATAACAAACTTGTAATACGGCAATTATTTTAAAAAAGTGTTCTCAGAAATGAGCTATCATCTCTGAAGATTCATGGCTTTCAAGCCAAATGATCAATCTTATGGCCACACTCGTGGCATAGTTTGTTCAAATGATCTCATATTGTGCACAAGGGTGCATATTGGAATGGCAAACAATGTTTCCTAAGGAAGTTTTCATTTTCTTTGGACGAAAAAACCATTTTTCATTTTCCAAGTGCCCGAAAGGAGGTTTTTTTGTGAAGGAACTACCAAATAATTGTTGCAAAATTGGACCAAATCAATTTTCTAAAATACTAGGACATATTTAATGCACAATTGACAAAATGGTTGGGTGTAAAAAGTTTTGATCCACCTCTCGTGAAAAAGACAAATTTCCACCGATTCAGCTAGAAGCGGGTCAAATTTGAACTACAGCTGCCTCATAGTTTGCTATTTGTTTTTTCCAACAATCATTTCTAGTTACATAAGTACCTATTTAATCATAAATACATGGTTTGGTGGCGATACGTCAAGGTTTGGGCGGTGGCCGAGGGCCCCATCTCTAGAGCGCGTAAACTCGCATGCCCGCCGCGTGGTCACCGCGTGACCGTGGCGTTGCCATGTGTTCTGGGTGGCCTAGACATGTCTAGTGGGTTGGGCACTCCCCAGGTAGGTGCTAGGAAGAAAATTACAACATAAGATTCTCACGAGGAGACCGATCGGTGCTCAAACATGAATTAGCAGCCAAGTGTTTGATTAGCGGTATAGGAAATGTACATGGCTAATGGGCGTGAGTTTTGGCTGAGGATGATCAATTACTAAGAAGACCGTCTTCACAAATTTTCAGCTCAAAAGGAGGAGCCTAGGTGGTACTTGCTTTGCAAACTACCACACTGGACATAAATATGTATGTTGAAGCTCGACTCAAAATAAAGAATAGATTGAGCTGGCATTTGTTGGAGGATGTTAATTTGGGCATAGGAAAGCACTGTAGAAAATGGATACTATTTGGACATGCCAAAGTGGTACTTCCTTCACAAACTGTTGTTCTGAACAGAATAGGAAATGAATATTTTTGAATTATTTTTGAACTAGGCAAGGAAGGTTTTTACATATTTGACGAAGATATGACCCAAAGAATTTATGATATTTTTTCGGGAATTTTGGGAATGACAAAAATATAGGTTGCTTCACAACCTAGGGCAAAAACTGCCACATGGACATGACACATAGGCAAAACTGATGAGGTGGCGCCTACTCATCGCAACCCACCACAATTTACAAGGCTATGACCATCTATATTGGTCGTTAACAATAAGGCAGCGGACTAGCGCTGTTTGCTTTATGACCATTTCCTATAATGAAATTACGACCTTTCTGACCAAAATGGTCGCAATGGTATAGGGTTTGGAGCCCCCCGAATAGCTTTTGACCAATTGGGCTGAAATGGTCATAAATTTATGACCAATTCTTCGAGGGTCACTGAAAGAAGGTCATAAGTTGACATATTTCTTGTAGTGGGCCAGCCCTGGCGAGGAGAACGACCAAGACCTCCTCAGGGAGCAGCCTCACCTAGGCTGCTCCGGAGGGGCGACCAAGGCCTCTCCCAAGAGTGGCCTCAGGTAGGCTGCTTCGGGAGGGCAGAGATCTCAAGGCAAGGGCTACCTCAGGAAGAGACAGTGAAGCAAGCCATGACGAACCGTGCCAGTGGGCGCCAGTGGGCGCCAGCACGCGCCAGCGGGCGCAGTTTCCATATCAGTGCAAAGAAGACCGCACAGGCGCAGGTTCCCGAAGGGCGAGACAAAGGTTTCCCCTTTGGTGCAACAAGACTGAAGACCACAAGGATGGCAGGAAGGATGTCATCGCCGAGCCCACCACCGCGTCACCGCCTGCCCTCTTTGCAGGCGAAGACCACCTTTTGTCAGGATATGAGCGCCCTTGTGTTCCCGCTCAAATGGCCGTTGTGGGATTCCCTTCCCGCCTAAACATTTCGGGGGAAGAGGACCCTGGCCATCTATATAAGTATCTAGGGTTCCTAGCATAGAGGGGGATCGACCAACCCTTTGGGACTTAGCATAGAAAAGGAGCAAGAACATCCGCCTCCTCGTCCTTCTTGAGCTCGCCTCCTGAGCTCGGGAAAGCACTGTACTTGTTCATACTCGTGCCCTCGTGAGGCCAATCCACTAAAGCAGGAAGTAGGGTTTTACACCGCAAGGTGGCCTAAACTTGGGTAAACTCTTGTGTGTTCTACTTGTTTGCCTGCTTGCTTGCATTCCATTCCCACCACTAGGAGAAGAGCGAGGCGCTAGGTAGACGTGAAGTGGGAGAGATCTTCGTCACGCCCCTGTGTTCGAATCTTAAGGGTTTTGCGGAGCCCGAAATCCGACAGGCACCACTTGGAGGCGTGCTTCGCGGCACGTTTCCCTCAGGAGAACACAGGGCAAGGAGTGCCCACCACCCAGGAGTTCATCACCAAGACCACCCAAGAATTGCAAGGAGCAAGAGCCATGCGCGGCGACAGCCGCACACAGGGCGCAGCACTCCATCCGAGCGAGGATGTCGTGCTGCGTCTCTACATTGATGTCCCAGGGCTCAACAAGGCCGCATCTCAGGAGCGTTTCTGGCCATCACGAGCGGGCTGCTGTGAGGGCCCACCACACAGCTACGTTCGCATGCCCTTCGGCTTGCCGAGCGTGGCGTCGACCCATCAGCGCAACTTGCGGCGGGTCCTGGCGTCTCGGGAGGCCAAGATCCACGCTGTTCAGGAGGAGATGGAGATGGTCTTCAGGGAACCTCCCGAGCCCCCACAGCCTCCTGAGGCTCATGGTCCTGGTGGCTCATGAGGATTCATCCCTTCAACCCGTGGCTTCAGCTACATCAACTCTACTTCGTCTACAGAACCAGGTGACATCTTCCAAATTCGTTTATGCTGGGAGCGCCCCTCGGGCAGCATTATTCCCAGGCCGCATGGGTCCGTCCCTGCGGCATGTACCCCTTTTGCTTAAGTCTTTAGCTTACCGTGTTGGGGGCACCCCTCGGGCTGCATCATCCCCAAGCTGCTCGGGCCAGACCCAATGGCATTTATCTTCCTACATTTATCCAAGTCGATCTTCTCTTTATGCTTAACCTGCCAACGGCTATCGCCTACTTGATTGCCGCCCGCCTGTTCACCCTATGCAATCCGCTTGCACGTTAAAAGGGGGGCTCCTGAGCATCGTGACTCAGGAGCTCTTGCTAGATCTCCAGCCATCACCCCCTGGTCTTGACCGCGGCATCGCGACCTGGCATACCAGCGGCGGCTGAGCTCGCTCGAGGGCCGGGACCTGAGGACGTAGAGTGCTTGCATCTAACCGCCTTGCAGGAACATACAGTCACCAAGACTCAAGACCAGGCGCAACCCGCGTTGAGGTAGGGCCTCGTGAGTCCCATGCTGGCTCACGAGTGCCCAGATACACCTCGCAGCCCTGCCGTGCAAGCCACGTGTCAGGGCAGGGCTGTACACGCCCCGGGGGCTCCTCCCGGAGGGGGGCCCCATCCCACGCCCAACTTGAAGCACCATGCTACATGCTGGCTGACGACACTGCCGAGGAGCGGCTATGCCCGTGCACAAGCAGAAGCACTACGCTCCGCGCTGGTGATAAACAACTGAGGGCGACCCCACGGTCGTGCCAACCTCATGGAGCCCAGAGTTCAGCGCCCAGCCTTACCGCAACGCCTCCCCTCGGGAAAGCCGCGCATGGGGGCTGGGAACGGGGGCTGCGCACGGGTCAAGCCCAAGAGGACGCCACCCAACCAGGAACTCCGGACCTCGGCATCGCGCGCCCCTCCCAAGGCCTCGGCGAGGGCAGGTACGGGATTGTTTGCACGTCAAGGGGGACTCCTGAGCATCGCGACTCAGGAGCCTAACTGGTCATGTAGCCCCTCACTCCTTGGTCCGTCCTGGTCTCCGGTCGGCCCAATGGCGGTTGAGGTATGTGCAGGGCCGGGCTCTGCCGACGTAGAACAATAATCTATCCCAGCGAACTCTCCCTATATGATGTTTGCGCATCAAGGGAGACTCCTGAGCATCGCGACTCAAGTGCCTAACTGGTCACGTAGCCCCTCACTCCTTGGTCCGTCCTGGTCTCCGGTCGGCCCAATGGCGGTTGAGGTATGTGCGGGGCCGGGCTCCGCCGACGCAGAACGCAAAGCAAATAGGAAGGAAATCACAAAATCTCGAAGCAAATATTACAAGCATATTATCCTCACAATACCAAATAAAAGTCTAAACGCCTCCACGAGGCTGGTTAAATGTTGCAGGAACGGAACAAGAGAAATGGCCGCGGGTCACCTCCAGGCGTCGCCAACGCCTGCGGAAGGCGCTCACTCGTGATCGGCTTTGTCTTCACCACCAGCCGCAAGGTAGACGACGCCGGACAGAGGAGCGGAGACAAAGCCACGGAACCTTCTCAGCAAGGCCCCCACTTGATCCTGCACAGCCGTGGCAGCTGCCTCGTATTGATCCTCAGCCACCAGCTCTAGGAGCTCGTCAAAGCGAGCGTTGGGGTTGCGGAGGTGCAGAAGGCTGAAGACCCGAGTTAGTGCAACTGAAGACATGACATGAGGTTCTGCCTCTGCCATGGGAGCGAGGCCGTCGACGACCTCCTCAAGCGCCTTCACCATGATAGGAAGCAGCTAGGCGGGGTCGTCCTCGTCGGTGTCCAGAGGCGTCTCCAGGCCGCGCTCGTAGAGCGTCTCTAGCGCCTCGCATGACCTCTGTCAGATTTTGGGTTCCGGCAGACCCTTGAGGTTCGAACACTGGGGTGCGCGTGAAGATCTCTCCCCTACCTATCTACGCCCGATCTCCTCGCGTGTTCTAAGCTGGAAACAATGAACAACACAAGGGACACGAGGTTTATACTGGTTCGGGGCACCGTTGTGGTGTAATACCCTACTCCAGTGTGTGGTGTGGTGGATTGCCTCAGGGGTTGATGATGAACAGTACAAGGGAAGAACAGCCTCGCGAGAGGTGTTCTTGAGCTGGTGCGATGAACTACTTGGGTGAGTTCAGTCGCCTCTGTCTCTCTCTCTGCTAGGGCTCTATCAGATTTCCCGATCTCTTGATGTCCTCTCCCCTACTCTGTGGTGGCTAGCTCTATTTATAGAGGCCATGGGCCTCTCCCCAAATAATGAGCGGGAAGGGCGCCAACAATTGGCCATTTTGAAGGGGAACATCTAGTACAAGTTATCCTGACCAAAGGTGGTCTTCGGCTGCCAAAGCACTAGTGATGACGCCGTCTTGGGCTCCACGGTGACCTCCGTCCTGCCGCTCTGCTGGTCTTGGTCTCGTTGCACCGGAATGGTAACCTTTGCCTGATGCCTTGGCCTGTGCTTGCCCCCTTTGCACTGAAAGGGAAACAAGGACACTGCGCAGGCCAGCGCCCGCCTGGCGCCTGCTTGGTCTCGTTCATCATGGCTTGTGTCACAGGTTCCTCATGAGGTACCCCTGCCTTGATCTCTCCGCCTTCTCGCGAGCCTGCCTGATGAGGCTGCTCCTGAGGAAGCTTCCTGTCATCCGCCCCGCGAGGCTCGGCCCCTCGCGAGGGTCTTGAGCCTGAGCTGATGAAGATGGGCCATGCTGGTCCCCCACTTGAGCCACGCCGCAGGCCGCAGGCAGGCAAGTCTGGGGACCCCCGTTCCCAGAACGCCAACAGTAGCCCTCGGGCCCAAGGCGCGCGCGGGCTTGGCTTAGTAGAGAAGCAAAAGGGCAAGTGCGAAGCGCCGCGGGCCCCAAAAGCCTGCGGCCTTGGGCGCCGCGTGGTGGTATATTGGACGTGGGTGACTGCGCTTCCCATGATGCCTCGGCAACTGTCCATCTGACAAAAGAGGTACCCGGGCCAGACTTACTTGCTTTGTTCTCATTCGTCTCGCCCCAGATCCCCTTTCTCGCTCTTCTCCTTCTCGCCCCCGAAATCCTCTAGATCTGCCTCAATCCTTCTCATCCGGCATGCCATGGCGCCTCGCAAGTCCCCGACCGAGGCCTGGTGCTCGCCGGCTCTGGATTCCCCGAACCTGTCAAAGAAGAACCTCGTCCTCACGCGCCTGATGACGGTGTCGCAGGGCCGCCAGGGGGCGAATGTGCTCAAGGCCGGCTCCGACCAGCCTGAGGGCAAGGGGAGCACCTTCTATCCATTCTTCGTGAGCGCCATCATCGCCGGTCTGGTGCCTCCTTTATCTGAGTTCTTCTTTTCTATTCTCTGCCAATACAACTTGCAGGCTCTGCATCTCCACCCTAACTCCGTTCTTCTCCTGGCGATTTTCGCTTACTATTGTGAGGCTCACGTTGGGGTAAAGCCCTCGGTGGCCTTGCTGCGCCACTTTTTCTCCCTCCGGGTTTCTGGTGCCCATGTCTCCGCATGCGCGAGCTTTATCGCATATTCCAACTCCAATGCCATTTCGAAGCCTGGGAAGAGGATCGAAGGCTTCCGGAGCAAGTGGGTCATGGTGGACGTCGGGCGCCTCCACCCCCGACTGGTGTTGCCCACGGGGCAGCCCAAGGCCGTTGACGCGTGGTCCCGTGCGGAGCTCGTCGACCCCCTTGTGAAGGCGGTGCTGAAGAGGATGAATGCGGACCTGAGGCCAAGCAACTTGGGGGCGGCGAAGTTGACCGGGGCCACCCTCCTAAGGGAGTTCTTGGAGCACCGGGTGGCTCCTCTCCAGGAACATTCACTCCCATTGTGGAGGCTTGGGTGCGCGGACGCCACGCTGCGCCTGAGCTCCGAGGCCCTGACCGACGAGGATCTGGTCGCGGCCCTCCATTCCTTGGTTGGGGAGACGTGGCGAGCCCGATGGGCGCCCCGTCCCCCTATTCCTTCGCGATGACTGGGAGCAGGTGGTGAACGCCATGCCCACCTTCAATAGTAAGGGGCTGGTGCCTGCGGAAGCTCCTGAGGATCTGGCGGTGTTGGCGACGGTGAACATGTCCTCCAGTAGCTCCAGCAGGAGTAAGGGGGAAGAAGAAGCGGAGGAGGAAGAGTCTGACTCCGAAGCGACTAGCGAGGAGTCAGGGGAGTCCTTCCCTCGATGCAGGTCCCAGGCCCTCCACTCCATGCCGGACGACAATGAGGCCGGTGCCACGCGAGGAGGGGAGGACTCTCCCTTGGTCACAAGGAAGGGCAGGTCGGGACTGGTTCCCCCAGGGTCTACTCTGGTCCCTGGGCGGTCTGAGGCCAGCTCCGGCCCTCCTGACGCGCCTTCTGCTTCCGGGCCTCCCAAGGCCGACCCCAGCTGCAGGCTTTCGGGCTTCAAGTTTGGCCGGAGGTTGCTTGAGTCCGTGACCGACGTCTAGTAAGTGCCTGATTCGTGCTTTGCTTGGTTTCTGCCGCCGAGGCTTGACGCCTGCGTTCTTTTGCTAGGTCGGCACCTGCAGCAAAGAGGTTGAGAGGGGCTTCCACGGCCCTGCTTGGGGCGAGTCCATCTGCCGGGGCGGCGCCTTCATCCACTGGGGAAGAAGACGGCAAGGCTCGCGCCTCCTCTGCCCGATCGTCTTCGCGAGGCCAATTGGGACAACTTGGCGAGGAGTCGGCCCCCGTAGCCCCGCTGACCCTGGAGTCGACTGCGCTCGATGCTGCAGCCGGAGGAGCCAAGGCCGAGAGGGTTCCTTCCTGTCAAGCTGTGATCACGCTGTCGTCCTCTCCGCCCCGTCCATTGGTTCCCGTCTCTTCTACTCCCTTTGCCGCCGTCCTGGACCTGGCTGCCAACGAACTAAGCTAGCTGCTGGAGGATCTCCTGAGTGCGGACCCTCGCCTAGTGGCCGGGCACCTGGAGCTAGCTTCTGGCTGGGCCCGTTCTGCCGCCTCCATCTGAGCAGCGCTGAGCCAGGCTGTGTCGGCCTCCGATGGGAGAAGCAGGCCACCAGCCAAGCCAAGGCCGCTTGCGACGCTGCCCTGGGTGACGCTGCAGCCGCCCAGGGCCGCTGCAAGGCGCTGGAGGTCGAGCTGCAAGGCCTGCGTGACGAGCTCGCCAAGGAGGTGCACGGCCGCTAGGAGAAGGAGAAGGAGATGAAGGCTCATGAGGCTACCGTCAAGGACCGGGACGCCAAGCTTGATGACCGCCACAACAAATTGGAGACGTTGGAGCGGTTGCTGAAGGCGGAGAGGGCCGAGCTGGATGCCAAGACGAAGGTCCTGGCGGAGGATCGGGTGGCCTTCACGAAGCTGGAGAAGAAAGCTCGCGCCACGCTGAAGACGCTTTACGAGAGCGGCCTGGAGGAGCCGTTGGCTGGTACGGAGGACGGTGCCACCAAGCTGCTCCCCTTCCTGGTCGATGCGCTTGAAGATGTCACAGATAGCCTTGGCCGCATGGTCGAGGTCGAGGCGCGTGCTCTGTCCTCTGCGACGCTGACGCATGTCCTCAGCCACATCTACCTGCGCGACCCCAACGTCGACTTCGACAGCCTGCTGGAACCCGTGAGCGGCGACCGTGCCGCCGCTGCCGCTGAGGCCGTGAAAGGCCGAGCAGAGGCTTTGCTGGGGAAGTTCCGCTCCTTCAGCATCTTGCCCGGGCGTGGTGCTGCCAACTCCGCGACCTCAGGAGGCGGAGTCGCCCAGCGTGACTCCACCACAGGCGACGACACCATTGAAGAGTGATCCCTTCGCGGCTTCTCTCCTGCTTTTATTCCTGCAACATGCGCCATGCCTCGCGGAGGCGTTTAAACTTGTGTTTGGCGTTGTGGAATAGTCTATGGCTTGTAATATTTGCTTTGAATTTCCTGGAATTTGCATTTTCCTCTCCTACTTGCTTGCTCTCAACGTCGGCAGGGCCCGGCCCCGCACGTACCTCACCCAGTGTTAGCCCCGACTGGAAACCAGGACGGGACTAAGGAGTGAGGGGCTATGTGACCAGTTAGGCTCCTGAGTCGCGATGCTCAGGAGTCCCCCTTGACGCTCAAACGGGTTTTCATACCCTGGCTCCGCTCGGGGTGGGCGCGTGATGACCAGCTCTGAGGGACCTGGCTGGGTGGCGTGCGCTCGGGCCAGGCCCAGGCGTAGCCCGCGTGTCCAGCCCCCTCGTGCGGCGCTCCCGAGGGGAGGCGTTGCGACGGTGCCGGACACTGAGTACTGGGCTCCCTGAGGTTGGTACGGCCATGGGCCGCCCTCAGTTGTTTATCACCAGCGCGGAGCATAGCGCTTCCGTATGTGTACGAGCATAGCCGCTCCTCGGCAGTGTCGTCAGCCAGCACGGAGCATGGTGCTTCCACTGGTACGTGGGAGGGGGCTCCCCTCCGGGAGGAGCCCCCGGGGCGTGTACAGCTCCGCCCTGACACGTGGCCGGCACGGTAGGGCTAGGAGAGGTGTATCTGGGCACTCGTGAGCCAGCGCGGGACTCACGAGGCCCTACCTCGAGGCGGGTTGTGCCTGGCTCTGGGCCTTTATCAATGGTGTGTTCCTGCAGGGTGGTTAGAATGCAAATGCTCTACGTCCTCAGGTCCCGGCCCTCGAGCGAGTTCAGCCGCCGCTGGTATGACAGGTCGCGATGTCGTGGGTCAAGGCCAGGGGGTGAGGGCTGGAGAGCCAGTAGGAGCCCATGAGTCGCGATGCTCAGGTACTCCCCTTTTAACGTGCAAGTGCTTTGCATGAGAGCGGAGAAGTCCGCGATAAGCAGCAGGTGATAATCATGGGAGCCAGATTAAGCGCGAAGAGCAAATTTGTTTTAGGTAGATGCAGGAAAAGCAGCCACTGCTGGGTCGGGCCCGAGCAACTTGGGGATGATGCAGCCCGAGTGGCGCCCCCAACAGGGTAAGTAAAGAGCACAAGAAAAATGGATACATGCCTCGTGGACGGACCCACGCGGCCTGGGAATGATGCGGCCCTGTGGGCACTCCTAACTGATAATGGAACTTTGAAAGGTGTCACCTGATGCTGTTGAAGATGAAGTGATGCTGAAGAAGCGAGCGATGTGTAGTGAAGATGTCGACCCTCATGAGCCCCCAGGCCCAGGAGCCTCGGGAGGCTCCGGGGGCATAGGTGGGTCCTCGAGGGCCATCTCCATCTCCGCCAGGACTACCCAATGCCCGACCTCCTGAGCCTCCAGAATGCTCCTCAGCAGGAGCTGATGAGCGACAACCGCGTTCGGCAGGCCGAAAGGCATGCAAACATAGCTGTGAGGTGGACCCTTGCAACGCCCCGCGCACGAAGGCCAGAGGAACTCCTGAGATGCGGCTCGGTTGAGCCCTGGTACGTCGATGCAGACGCGCAGCCCACCATCCTCGCCTGGATGTGAGGCTAAGCGGGCAAGCGGCGGCTGCTGCGCATGACTCTTGACTCCTGTAGCTCCTGGGTGTTTCTTGCGATGAACTCCTGAGGGTTTGGTCTTCCTCGCCTTCACTACAAAAAAAGACACATCCATGACATTTTGGGCCGAACGAATTTTTTTCTGTCATACATATGACACTTCTATGACGATAATTGTGACAAAACCTGGTATCATCATAGATGTGGTGGGCTCCTACTTCTATGAAAAAAATCATGACAGAAAATGGGCTTTTCGTCCTGGGCAGGCCGGAGACGCAGCTGCAAAGACATTCTTTGGGCCATCCATGATGGAAAAAACCGTGGTAGAAGCGAGGGGGAGGAAAATTTCGGGGAGTTCCCGGTTACGCTGGGAGGTCGGGGGCCGAGCGATGCGCGTTTCTCTCATACACGTACGCGCGTGTGTGCAAGGCGTTGGCTCTAATTGAACCTGAGCGAGGCGTTGGGCTCTAACTGAACCCGAGTGATTGCACTGCAGGCTACGCGTTACTGAACCTGAGCAATCAATCGATGGCTGTTAACTGAACGCGATCGAGCGGTTCCTTGGCTACTGCTGCTAACTGAAGCCGATCGATGGGACGAACAGTGAGCGTTGCGGGGGGGGGGGGGTGTGTAACGCCCCAAGACCGACGCTCCACACGGCTTCCATATTTTTCGTTATCGTTGTGTGTAATTATTTATTTTGTTGCATTCATCATCGCATCATCCGCATTTGCATAGGCACTCCGTTGCCGTCATGTTTTAAAAACTTGCGTCCGCTCGTAGTTGCCGCATCCGCTTTCCCTTCATTGACCGTTCCCGACCAATCGGGTTTTTACTTCCCTCTTGACCGTGACGGCCTAACCCCCCTTTACGTGCGTGTCCGAAACTGCCCCGAACCCGCCCGCTCAGTCATCACCGTTGGATTCAGATCATCACCAAATATCCGAAAAACATCTTTGATTTTTTTATTTGATCTACCTAACCTACTTTTCTCAGCCGTTCAGTTACGATCGAAGGGTCGGATTAGTCCCTAACAAAAACCATTTTGCTATAAATAGTGAGCAACCCTAGTTTCTAGGGGAGATGTCCCATCCATCCTCCTCTCCGCTGCCACTATCTCCACCTGGTCTCCCCTTCCTCGGGATTCTCCCAGATCCCCTTCGCTCCAACCAGCACAGCCAAGCCGCCACCTTCTCCTCCAAATTCCCACGATGCCGTCACCCTCTCAATTTCCCTCGGGATCACCAGCAAGCCAACCACTCGCCGCCGCCCAAATTCCACCCGTGTGCAACCAGCCACAACCTCTTCCCGATCTGCATCCATGACGCCTCCCGCCATCGACCGCAAGCCAGGAGCCCGAGCTCCTCTTCCTGAGTCGCAGCCACCCCGCAGCCGTCCAACCTCGCCGACCCTGTAGGCCGCGCCCTCCAGCGACCCTGCCACGCCGGCCTCCAGGACCTCTGCTCCTCCTCTCTGTCTTCTTCTCCTCCCTCTCCCGTTTTCTTTCTCTCTCATGTACCTCCCTCTCTCTCAGGTACGTAGGAGCAGCGCCATGGATGGGCTCCTCCAGCCGAAGTCATGGACGCCAAGTTCCTGCCGCGGCCCTGCTCCGTTCGTTGCTATCTCCGTCAGATCCGGCGATTCCCTGCACCCCGGTCTCGTTCCTGCCTTCAGGTCGCCGCTACGCCGTCGGCCGCCCAAGCAGCAGCAGCAGCAGGAAGCGGCCATGGTGCCCCTCCATCTCGAACTCTCGTGCCGCCAAGCCTTGGGAATGGCCAGATCCGGTCGGATGCGGCCCAATCCCGACGCAGGTTCTCGTCCGCGCCCCTGCCTTGCTGACACCCAGCTCGCCAGAGCCCCGTTGCCGCGCTGCCCGCCTTCTGCGTCGCCATGGCCTGCTATTGCCTGTGTTGGTAACGAGCAGCAGCGGCTCGCTCGTCCCGAACGTTGACCGCGTCTCCAGCGCATCGGCAGCAAGGCCCAGCCAGCGCCAAGAGGGCCCAACCTCCTCCGCGGCCTGCCCGCACCGCAACACGGACCTGGGCCAAGCTTATGGTGAGCGCTCAGTCCGCCCAGATTCAGCCCGATGTGTTTTTTTTTCAGATCTGTGAATTTAGCTATTATCCCAGGAACGTCTGTTTTACATAAAACCCCATGAGTTCATGCATATAATAACTAATTAACCATGCATCAGATTTAAATAAACTATATATGTAAAATGCTTAGAAATTTGTGAAGTTTAATAATATGACACTTTCATCCATGTTAAAAATGTTTAAACTTGCTGCTTGTTTAAATTTGTAAAAATGCCATGTTAAAATGATTTATTTCATAACTAATTAACCGTACCTTCGATTTTAATAAACTTTATATGTAAATGGGATGAAAAAATGCCTAGTTTAACATGGTAGCATTACTTTGCATGTTTAAAAACTCTAAAATATGCTTTAGGACAGAACAATAGCAAATCCAAAATATGCATATGAGGATTTCCGGAATTGTTGTTTGTTGTTTCCGGCCTTATTTAAACTAGCCTAAATAGTTAGTTTACTTATGTTTCACCTCTTGCCATGGTTAACAACATTTAATATTGTTGGGTACATAAACGAGAGCGAACTAAATAACTTGAAAGTGGTGTTTCGTCAATATGCAAGAGCTCCACTTAATTTGTAGTATTGTTTGTTGCACTTTGCCTTGCCATGCATATTTAAACCGGACATGCATCATACTTGATTGAGCATCATGCCATGCTTATGTGTTTGTTGTTTACCATGTTGTTTGCTTCTTTTCGGTGTTGCTTCTTCGGGTTAGTTCCGATAACGTCGCATTTGTGAGGATTTGTCCGACTTCGTCCGTTTGTCTTCTTCATGGACTCGTTCTTCTTCCTTGCGGGATCTCAGGCAAGATGACCATACCCTCGAAATCACTTCTATCTTTGCTTGCTAGTTGCTCGCTCTTTTGCTATGCTGCAATACCTACCACTTGCTATATCATGCCTCCCATATTGCCATGTCAAGCCTCTAACCA
This sequence comes from Triticum aestivum, assembly GCF_018294505.1. Classification (NCBI taxonomy): domain Eukaryota; kingdom Viridiplantae; phylum Streptophyta; class Magnoliopsida; order Poales; family Poaceae; genus Triticum; species Triticum aestivum. The sequence continues at coordinate 708,025,556 of NC_057797.1, read as the reverse complement.
TCCTTTCCTAGCAAACCGTTGTTTGGCTATGTTACCGCTTTTGCTCCGCCCCTCTTATAGCGTTGCTAGTTGCAAGTGAAGTTGAAGTTGGTTCCATGGTGGAACATGGATATGTTGGGATATCACAATATCTCTTATTTAATTAATGCATCTATATACTTGGTAAAGGGTGGAAGGCTCGGCCTTATGCCTGGTGTTTTGTTCCACTCTTGCCGCCCTAGTTTCCTTCATACCGGTGTTATGTTCCTTGATTTTGCGTTCCTTACACGGTTGGGTGATTTATGGGACCCCCTTGACAGTTCGCTTTGAATAAGACTCCTCCAGCAAGGCCCAACCTTGGTTTTACCATTTGCCACCTAAGCCTTTTCCCTTGGGTTTTCGCGAGCCCGAGGGTCATCTTTATTTAACCCCCCGGGCCAATGCTCCTCTGAGTGTTGGTCCAAACTAGAGCCCTTTGCAGCGCCACATCGGGGAAACTTGAGGCCTGGTTTTAGTTGTACGGACTGCTCATCCGGACGTGCCCTGAGAACGAGATATGTGCAGCTCCTATCGGGATTTGTCAGCACAATCGGGCGGCTTTGCTGGTCTTGTTTTACCATTGTCGAAATGTCTTGTAAACCGGGATTCAGAGACTGATCGGGTCTTCTCGGAAGAAGGAATATCCTTCGTTGATCATGAGAGCTTATGATGGGCTAAGTTGGGACACCCCTGCAGAGTATTATCTTTCGAAAGCCGTGCCCGCGGTTATGAGGCAGATGGGAATTTGTTAATATCCAGTTGTAGAGAACTTGACACTTGACTCAATTTAAAATACATCAACCGCGTGTGTAGCTGTGATGGTCTCTTTTCGGCGGAGTCCGGGAAGTGAACACGGTTTGGGTTATGTATGAACGTAAGTAGTTTTAGGATCACTTCTTGATCACTTCTAGCTTCACGACCGTGCATTGCTCCTCTTCTCGCTCTTATTTGCGTATGTTAGCCACCATATTTGCTTAGTGCTTGCTGCAGCTCCACCTCATTACCCCATCCTTCCTATAAGCTTAAATAGTCTTAATCTCGCGGGTGTGAGATTGCTGAGTCCTCGTGACTCACAGATTCTACCAAAACAGTTGCAGGTGCCGATGATGTCAGTGCAGATGACGCAACCGAGCTCAATTGGGAGTTCGACGAGGAACGTGGTCGTTACTATGTTTCATTTCCTGATGATCAGTAGTGGAGCCCAGTTGGGACGATCGGGCTTTTAGCAGTTGCGTTGTCTTCTTTTAGTTTGGTTCCGTAGTCGGACCTTGATTGTACCATGATTGATGTATGTTAAATTTATGTTTTGTGTGAAGTGGCGATTGTAAGCCAACTCTTTATCCCATTCTTGTTCATTACATGGGATTGTGTGAAGATGACCCTTCTTGCGACAAAACCACCATGCGGTTATGCCTCCAAGTCGTGCCCCGACACGTGGGAGATATAGCCGCATCGTGGGTGTTATAGGGGGGCGTTGGATGAACAGTGAGCGGTGGCGTTGCCTCTGGATGAACAGGACCCCGTGGTGTGGTGGAGGGCTGGATGAACAGTAGACGGTGGAGGGGTGCCCGTGGAGGGGTGGATAAACAGGACCCCTTGGTGTGGAGGGCAGGATGAATAGTAGACGGTGGAGGGGTGCCCGTGAAGGGGTGGTTGAATAGGACCCCGTGGTGTGGAGGGCTAGATGAACAGTCGACGGTGGAGGGGTGGTTGAACAGTAGCCGATGGAGTAGCGTGCGGTCGAGGTTGGATGAACAGGAGCCCGTGGAGGCTGGAGGAGCTCGACGGTGGATGAACAGTAGCTCGTGGAGGCTGGAGGGGGTCAACGGTGGAGATGAACAGTATCCCGTGGAGTCCCGTTTTGCGGTACGCCACACCCCACCCGATGAACAGGACCCCGTTTCGACCATAGCGCTCCAACACAAGTCCGTTTCCTCCGTTTTGCGGTACGCCACACCCCTCCCGATCAACAGGACCCCCATTTCGACCGTAGGAGGTCCGTTTCCTCCATTTTGCGGTACGCCACACCCCTCCTGATCAACAGGACCCCCGTTTCGACTGTAGGAGGTCCGTTTCCTCCGTTTTGCGGTACGCCAGACCCCTCCCGATGAACATGAGCCCGTTTCGAACGTGGCCGGTCGAACACAAGGCCGTTTCCTACATTGTGCGGTACGCAAGGCCTCGTTTCCATCGCCTCTACCGTCCAAGCCCTCCCGATGAACATGACCATGCATTCCGTTCTGACCCAACTGCGTTGCCTCCCGATGAACACGACGCATTCCGTTGCCTCCCCATGAACACGACGACGATGCTGTTTCTCCGTTCCGACCCAGCCATGTACACGAGCCCTCGCCGTACGTATGCGCGAGTAGGCGTTCGAGACCCCGCCCGTATGTACACATACGTGGCCGTATTTTCTTACTTGCACCATGGCCGCCTCTACTACGACATGTGCGTGCCTCTACATCCACCAGTATATATGTACATACACGTTCGCGACCAAAATGACAACGCTACGTACACTTCGACCAGGTGGGTCCCGACTGTCAGGAACTTCCTTGCCTGCAAAGATGTAGCTGGTGGGTCCTAGCAGTCAGGTGGAGGAATAATTATTTTGCACGTAATAAGGAGGCACTTCCTTGCTGCGGCTGAGGGAGTCCTGGATTAGTGGTTGTCCGGATGGCCGGACTATATCTTCCGTCAGACTCCAGGACTATGAAGATACAAGATTGAAGACTTCGTCCCGTGTCCGGAAGGGACTTTCCTTGGCGTGGAAGGCAAGCTTGGCGAAGCGGATATTTAGATCTCCTACCATTGTAACTGACTTTGTGTAACCCTAACCCTCTCCGGTGTCTATATAAACCGGAGGGTTTTAGTCCGTAGGACAACATAGAACATACAACAATCATACCATAGGCTAGCTTCTAGGGTTTAGCCTCCTTGATCTCGTGGTAGATCTACTCTTGTACTACCCATATCATCAATATTAATCAAGCAGGACGTAGGGTTTTACCTCCATCAAGAGGGCCCGAACCTGGGTAAAACATTGTGTCCCTTGTCTCCTGTTTCCATCCGCCTAGACGCACAGTTCGGGACCCCCTACCCGAGATCCGCCGGTTTTGACACCGACATTGGTGCTTTCATTGAGAGTTCCTCTGTGCCGTCGCAATCAGGAAGGATGCCTTTTCCCGTCTTTAAAGATGGCACCGTTGCTAAGGGAGCTTTGGCTGTCGGCCAAACCCTCTGGCTAGGTGGTTTTTCTTATGACCGCCTGTTCGGCTGTTGCGCCGACGATGACCTCTCGGGTCATCAAAAGCAATCTTCACGTCAGCTCAGAACTCGCCGAGCAGCTAGATCCAATGGAGCTCTCTTCCGTAAACGAGCTCTTGGATCGCATCACCGCCCTGGGGGTCGCTACGGATTACGACCAGGTTGGGCTTAAACCCGATCTAAGAGAGATTAACTCTCCCCAAGTCACCCATCACGTCGCTGTGATAGAGGCGCAGTGCGGCGACCCTTCATCTATCTTAAGGACTAGCTACGTCCGGATTCCTGATCCCTTCAAGCCGGATACCCGCGGAGGGGAGGATGTAACTCAAGACCTGAACTTAGAATCAGGCAACGGGCTAGATTCATTGGACAACATCCAAGAATCCAAACTTTAGAGTTTGGAAACTCCTTGGCCTCTAAGTCTCAGATTGGGTGAGATTTCGGATTTAATTCCACCCACCCATCCAGACATAAGCGATCTATCCTAAATCAGACAAAAGCCCGAAGAAACAGTACATCATTACTGGGCCAGATCTGGAAAACACTAAGGTTCTTGCGACTAAATATTATAAAAAACCGCGACGCAATGGTCCGGATTGCAAAATGAGCCGTCGAGCTCCTCCCGTTCAACATAACTTATAAGCCTCGGCGAGCTATTAAGTCGCAAGTTTTAGCCGACTTCGTCGCAGAATGGACGGAGGCCGAACTCCCTAAAGAGTACAGCACATATTCAAACTGGATCATGCATTTCGACGGCTCCAAAATGTTGGCCGTACTAGGGGCTGGCGTCGTCTTGACGTCCCCCACAGGAGACACAGTTCAATATGTACTACAGATTATGTACACAGACTCCAACAATGCAGCCGAATACGAGGCCCTTTTACATGGTCTCCGGATGGCAGTATCCATGGGCATTCAATGCCTAGAGGTGCGCGGGGATTCGAACCTCGCGATATCCCAAATAAATGGAGACTTCGATGCCAAGGATCCAAAAAAGGCAGCTTACCGCAACGCCATCTTAAAAATGTCAGCTCGGTTCGAGGGACTCGAATTTCACCATATAGCCCGGGAAAACAATCAGGCGGCAGACGTCCTGGCACGCGTCAGTGCAAAACGCGATGCAGTCCCCCCCCCCCCCCGCCCCCAACATCTTCTTGGAAAGGCTGTTTAAGCCATCCTTAGTATGGGAAGGGGAACCTGGCAATAACAGCCCGGACCCAACCGCATTGTCCGACACCAAACAATCTGACATAATCGGAGGCTCTGCCAATGACATTACAACTTCAGCCCACGTAATAATGGCCGTCATCGCCCCGTGGAAAGAACCATTCCTAGCCTACCTTACTAGGCAGGAACTCCCAGAGGACCAAAACGAGGCACGCTACACAGTGCGGCGATCTAAAGCCTATAAAGTCCATGAGGGAGAACTTTATAAGAAAAGCACTACCGGAGTCCTTCAAAGGTGCATCTCCAAAGAGGAAGGGTGGAACTTGCTGGCTGAAATTCATGCCGGACTCGGTGGTCATCACACTGCAGCTTGGTCCCTTGTAAGCAAGGCTTTCCGTACAGGCTTTTATTGGCCGACGGCCCGGGCAGACGCTCAGGACTTGGTCCAACGATGCGTCGGTTGCCAGCTTCTTGCAAACCAAAGCCATATGCCACCCATCGCCCTCCAAATTATCCCCATCACTTGGCCTTTCGTGGTCTGGGGGCTTGACATGGTTGGACCCCTTAAAGGCGGAACCCACAAGAAAAAATACTTACTGGTCATGGTGGATAAGTTCACCAAATGGATAGAAGCCAAGCCTGTTAAGACGGCTGAATCTGGACCGGTGATAGACTTCATATCTGGGGTCGTACACCGTTACGGCGTCCCCCACAGCATCATCACTGATAATGGCATGAACTTTACGGCCGATGAGGTAAAACTTTGGTGCAAAAACATGGGCACCAAGCTCGATTATGCTTCCGTCTATCACCCACAAACTAACGGACAGGTCGAACGTGCAAATGGTCTTATTATGAGCGGCATTAAACCCAGATTAGTGCGGTCCCTCAAGGAGTCTAACACGCACTGGGTAGAGGAGCTGGACTCTGTACTCTAGGGGCTGTGGACCACGCGGAATCGCACCACCGGATACACACCATTCTTCATGGTGTACGACGCAGAGGCAGTTTTGCCTTGCGACATAATTCATGACTCACCTCGAGTGCGCATGTACGAAGAAAGAGAAGCCGAGCTCGATCGGTAGGACAGCTTGGACGCTTTGGAAGAGGAGCGTGATGTGGCAAAAGCCCGTTCCGCATTCTATCAACAGCAGGCTCGAAGATATCAAACCAGAGAAGTACGGGCCAAAAATTACAATGTTGGCGAACTAGTTCTACGCATGCCGGACAAGAAAAAGGACAAACTTATGCCCATGGGAAGGTCCCTTCATAATTGACCAAGTCCTGACTGGTGGAGCGTACCGCCTGTGAGTTGCATCGGATAACCGACTCGAGCCAAACCCATGGAACGCCGCCCGTCTTCGAAGATTCTATGCCTAGCGCCGGACTCTATGTTTGTCTCCTTCCTCTGTCCATTTTTTACATTTTTTGTCTTACATTTCTCTCCTTCCCCTCTTTTCTCTTATAGCCCTTAAAGGCTCATCAAGTGACGCGCTACCTGCGCTCATTAAACCTGGGGGCTTCTTTACACAGAAGCTTATTTATAAGGGCTTCATGCCCAACACATGTGTCACACTTCCGCATGTACCTTTTCCTCACCATTATATGCATCGATATGACTTAAGTTTTGGCCAAGATGGGTTGCCTGGCTCCTGTGTTTACCCCTACATTCCCGATTGTTCGGCTAGGTGGTAAAGGGAGCACCTCTGTGATTGTTACTGCCGGTTCAGCCGGATGTGTACCTCAGACTAGGTGAAGCCGAAAGCTAGCGTTCTTAAGGGAATATTCGGTCGGTGAACTAAAGATGATCTTTTTACTTATTTATTTGCCCCCAGATGTTTTTTCCTGCGTTTTTTTCATAGTCTGGACATGCACTTTAGGGCATGCCTCCCAGGGAAAGGAACCCCTAATGGAACTATTCTCCCTGGAAGATGTTTCCTACTAACCATGTAATATAACATAACTAGTTGGGCACTTGTCTGATAAAGCACTAATGACCCCTACGCCTGGTCTCCATGCATACCCCGGTTCTTCCATAACCGCAAGGGTATTCAGACACACTCCGGACCGTCAGGTCCCGAGGTCGAAGCGAAAAGGTCAGCCATGACAAACGATCTACAATCCGGCTAGAAGGCATCACACATGTCAATTAAAATTACATAGTCATTATGACTGATCGTATTCCTCTTCAATACCATCTAACAGGCTGTCTAGCTTACAGTCCTGCTGGGAATACTTTGCGGCCAATTCTACTTGGCCATACACTAAGCTTACAGGGATCTCCTTCCCATCGGGCCCCACAGGTCCGACCTCGGCCATGTGGTTTGGGTCAGCCTTTGTGTACCGCATCTTCACCATGGCCCAGGCCTCCCTTGCGCCTTGATGGCAGGCCGATATCTTCCACATTCGGAAGCGCCGCCGTGCTCCCTTCAGCTTCTCTGCAAGCTCTCCAAGGCCCTCGGGCATGGAGAGGGAAGGCCATAAGGCTTGGGCAACGCCTTGCATCGCCTGCCGAACTCGCTCCTGCAGTCGCGAGAGCTCGGGAAGAAGGTCACCCGTAGAACCGAGCATCTCCTCTGCAGGACGACCTGTTAGCATACCTACAGACATTACTCTGTTATTAGACTTCCTCGCCGAACTCTTTTTTTCCAAAGGTTCATTCAAGCACTTGCTAAATATGCCGCGTCGAAGCCGCCGATTCTCCTTAACGGAGTCCGACAGCTGGGCACGAACATCTTTTAGTTCAACGTCCAGCTTGGTGTTGGCATCCTAAAGATCATTCTTCTCCCGCCTCACCTTCGCCAGCAAGCTCTCACAAGCCTTTAGCGGGCGCAGGAGTTGTTGCCTTTCCGGATCTAGTCCGGCGCCATCTGCAATTTTATTTATTAGATTCGCACATACGCTGCATAATACTTATCCTTTTTGAAGCATATATTACTAGAGGGGTTCTCCTTGGTCTCCCCTGTCACGGCTAGTGCGGCCTCAAGTTGGGCCTTGCACTCTTCTAGCTCCTGGGACAGTTGGGTATTCTTCTCTGAAAGAACATGCGTATTACATGATCCTTAAATCAGTTACTCTAACTATTTCAAGTCTCGGGGGCTACTGATATATATATAACCATTAAAATTTCTCACCTGTATGTCCTTTACATATTGCTCCGTGGCTCTGGCTAGACCATCTTGAGCGGCACGGAAATACGCATCTCCCGAATTGAAGGCGTCCAATGCCTCTCGGGAGAAACAAATGTCACGAAGAACTATCCGGCGACGCCTATGGTTCATGGCACTCTCCACCTCGGAATTTGTGGCGGACAGCCTGTCCGCATCCTCTGTCGGAGGAGCATCCGGTGCGCGCCTCGTGTTCACCTCCGCGTTCGGACCGGGCTGTGGAGCCTGGCTGGTGGAGGCGCGGTTGGCAGCCTCTCCGGATATAGTCCGGCGAGGTCTCTTTGTCCTGAACAGAGCACGAGTGTTAGTATGCCTTGAAGGAATAACACCTGGGAATGAGAAGGCGCGCTATACCTCTGCGCCGGCGCCTCAGTCCGGACTACACTTCTTTTTATCCCACGGGGCCCTGCAGCCCCTCGTTGGCTAGCCGCTGTAGGCTCGGCCTCCCATCTCAAGAACCTCCCCTACAAAACACGGTTGTTGTCAGGAGACTGAAAACACGTGAGGATGGATCCCTTTTCAAGGTGCTGGGACTTCGGTCTCAGTTACCTGGGAGGCCGGGATTAACCCTGGATAATCGGCCGTAATGGCCACCAAGGTATTGTCCTTGCTCAGCTGATAAAACACCCCGTCAATCAGCTCCACAGATAAGTTCGGATCCTCTTCGGAGGCCGGGTCGAGGGACCGTTCTGGATCCTCGGGCTGCAGAGGAGGGCTATATATTTCCTTTACTTCCTGGCGCAGTTCCTGCGTTGAAGTCGTTAGACTATATAATTAATAATGGACGGATGGACAAGTAAAATTGCCCACTTACCCAACTCGGAGGATTGTACATAGCAAATCCACCCTGAGGGTTGACACGGAGGAATTCCTCCTCTTCTCCCTTATACAAAGTGGACAAGATCTTTATCAGAGTGGCAGCCGAGTCCGGCCCCTTACGGCCATGACGGGTGGCGTCATCCTCCCCGTTGAAGTCCCACATGGGGTGGCTTCTATACTGAAGCGGCTGCACCCCCTGCATGATGCATACGGCCATGACTCCGATCATGGTTAGTCCGGAATGATCCAATAGTCTTATCCGGCCCATCAGGTAAAGGACGTCCCTGTCACTTTCTCTCCACTAGTAGAAAAAGGGTCAAACGTGAAGCACATTAGTGCCGGTTTGATTTTGGCCCGGTACTAATGGTACCATTAGTGCCGGTTCGAACGGATTTGCATTAATGCCGGTTCGTGTTGAACCTTTAGTACCGGTTCGTGGCACGAACCAGTACTAAAGGGGTGGTGGCAGGCTGGCGTCAGGCCGGGGCCCCACGATCACCTTTAGTACCAGTTCGTGGCACGAACCGGTACTAAAGGTCTAACCTTTAGTACCGGTTCGTGCCACGAACCGGTACTAACGGGGTCTGACCTATAGTAGCGGTTGGAGACACAAACTAGCACTATAGGGCAATTTTCAAACTTGAAAAAATCATAACTAAATCATCCTAATTCAGAAAAATAGATATAATATATCAAAATTTGCAGAACAAAAATATACCAGTTTTCCGTTTCGACAATTTTCTAAATCACAAAATTCCAAAGGGAAAATAAAGTTTTTGGGCGTTTTAGATGTTTTTTGGACGTTTTTAGCGTTTAGTGCTAGGGTTTAGATTTCAGCATTTAGGGTTAGGTTTTATGGTCTAAACCCTTAGTTTTTACTGTTTAGCATAGAGTTTCTGACGTTTTAAGTCCCGGGTTTAGGGTTTAGGACAATTTTTGAAATGACAAATTGTAAAAGGAAAAAAAGATATGCTCTAATTTATGTTTTTTTGAATTTTCGTTAAATCTTGTCAAACCGGTCAAACAACTGATTCAAGAAATATAGAGTGTTACTAAATAATTACGCAATAATATTAGTGTTACTAAATAAGTATCTCAGTTTTTTTGAATTTTGTTCAAATCTGGTCAAACTGTGGTCAAACTACTTATTCAAGAAATATTAGTGTTACTACATAATTATTCAAGAATATTAGTGTTACTAACTAATTATTTCAATTTTTTGAATTTTGGTCAAATCTGGTCAAACTATGGTCAAACTTATTCAAGAAATATTAGCGTTACTAAATAATTACTGTTTTTTTAGAATAATAGTTTCAAACTCAAACGGTGAAATGTGTGAATTCATGCTCAAGCTAAACTCATGAGGGTTAATAGGATTGACATCTTACTATTGTCAGGAAAACAACAAGTGCAGACTCGGAAACGAAGGAGTATAGAACCTGAAAGTTAAGCGTGCTCGGGCTGGAGTAGTGAGAGGGATGGGTGACCGGTCGGGAAGTTAGATGATTTGAAATGAGTGATCCACACTTGAGCAGTTAAGAGAGGTGATTAGAGACTAAATCATCAAATAATTCAGAAAAATTAAAAATAAAAGAAATCAATTTTTTTTCCAAAATTTTCAAAAAAAAAATAAAAAAAACCTTTAGTACCGGTTGGTAACACCAACCGGTACTAAAGGTCCCCCGTACCAGGGCGCGAGCTCACGCCACGTGGTGGAAATTTAGCGTCGGTTCGTGCCGAACCGGTACTAAAGGGGGGGGGCCTTTAGTGCCGAAACTTTAGTACCGGTTCCATAACCGGCACTAAAGGCCCTTACAAACTGGTTTTAAAGGTCCTTTTTCTACTAGTGCTCTGAGAGCTCCGTGGACACCAGCTTAGGCGTTTCTTCAGGGGAGCACTGTTGAATTCAGGGAGGCTGATCCGAACAGGATCCGGTTGGGGGACATCCTCTATATAGAACCATTTTGAAGGCTAGTCCTCGGACGCCTTCTTTGGAGTTCCGGATAGATATCCGGTCCCGGCGATGCGCCACACTTCGGCTCCGCCCACTTGATATATTGACCCCTCCTGAGAATGGGGCACCAGGCAGAACAGCCTCTTCCACAGCACGAAATGAGCCTTGACACCCAAGAACAGCTCGCAAAGGGCAACGAAGCCCGTGATATGCAATATAGAGGCGGGCGTGAGGTTGTGCAGCTGGAGGCCATAGAACTCCAGAAGCCCCCGGAGAAACGGATGAACTGGAAATCCAAGTCCTCTTATTAGATAAGGGACGAGGCACATCCGCTCTCCTTTGGAGGGATTGGGGGCGCTCTCTGCTTGCCCTCCGCCATTATAGGTGGCGAGTCTGGCTCGGACCGGGACCATATAGGCCGGAGGGAGGAATCCCTTGGTCTGAAGCGATACTAGGTCGCTATGCGAGATGGAGCACCTCTCCCAGTCTCCAGGCTGAGGACAGGAAGAGCGAGAGGAGGAGTTGCGACGGCTGGCCATGATGGAATGGACCTTTGCTGGATGCGCTCTGATGACTACTCGCGGAAGGGAGAAGGTGTGGTTTGGATCTAAATCCCCATATCTTTAAATGGGTGGCTTATTTACGCGGCTAGGGGTGTGAATGTAAAAACACCCAGACTTTTCATATTCATTTGACACGTGGAAGGCGGCCTTTATTGGGCCCTTTATTGGACCCAGCCAAGGAGCACTGCATTCACAAAAAATATTCAACAGGTACACGGAAAGTGGAGGAGAACCCGCCTTGCAATGCCGAAGACAATTTGCGTGTCGGACTCGTCGTCATTGAAGCCTGGTTCGGGGGCTACTGAGGGAGTCCTGGATTAGGGGGTGTCCGGATGGCCGGACTATATCTTCCGCCGGACTCCTGGACTATGAAGATACAAGATTGAAGACTTCGTCCCGTGTCCGGAATGGACTTTCCTTGGCGTGGAAGGCAAGCTTGGTGATGCGGATATTTAGATCTCCTACCGTTGTAACCGACTTTGTGTAACCCTAACCCTCTCCGGTGTCTATATAAACCGGAGGGCTTTAGTGCGTAGGACAACATAGAACATACAACAATCATACCATAGGCTAGCTTCTAGGGTTTAGCCTCCTTGATCTCATGGTAGATCTACTCTTGTACTACCCATATCATCAATATTAATCAAGCAGGACGTAGGGTTTTACCTCCATCAAGAGGGCCCGAACCTGGGTAAAACATTGTGTCCCTTGTCTCCTGTTACCATCCGCCTACACGCACAGTTCGGGACCCCCTACCCGAGATCCACCGGTTTTGACACCGACAGCGGCCATGGACCCAGTTGTCAGCCTCTCCACATACAGTCCACGTCCGATGGAAGTTGTTCCTTGACCACATTGACCACACCGCGCCGAGAGCACCAAGGCGGTGGACGACGGTGAGGCCTAGGAAGGGGAAGACGGGGAGCCGGGGAAGACGCGGCAGTGGAAGCCCCCGCGCGCGGAGAGGAGTACGAGGGTTCACTGGTTCAGCTGTAGTGTGAGGCTGTCGTCGCCGCAGGGCTTGGCCAGCGGTGGGAATAGTAGGGGGCTGTGAGGCCTCCGCTGCAGCACAGCCAGCCACGGGAGGCAGGAGCATGCGGCACGACCGGCGCTGCTTTGGGCAGCTGGAGCAAGAAGACCAGAGGTCGAAGAAGCACTATGGCCGTTGGATGGACATCGTACGGTCACTGGAGCTACTATCGTTCATATTGACTAAGTTGACAAAGCCCTTCGTCCCCGTCAACTTAGTAGGCCCACAAGTCAGCCTCCCACCAAGGTGGGTCCCAGCTAGCCGGGGGAGTATTCATTTTTTTGTGCATAATAAGGAGGCACTTCCGGTGGGTCCGAGCTGACAGCGGGGGGAACGTTTTTTCGCGAAATATGGTGGCCCGTCCGGTGGGTCCCAGCAGTCAGGGGGAAACGATTTTTTCGCAAAATACTGGTGGCCCGTCCGATGGGTCCCCGCTGTCAGGTGGAGGAATAATTATTTTCCACGTAATAAGGAGGCACTTCCTTGCGGCTGCCGTGGAACCAGCTGTCAGCCTCTCCACGTACAGTACTCTTCTGATGGAAGTCGGTCGTTGACCACTTTCACCACGCCTCGCTGAGAGCACCACGGCGGTGGACGACGGCGAGGCATAGGAAGGGGATGATGCGGAGCCGGGGAAGATGCGGCAGTGGATGCCCACGCGGAGAGGAGTACGAGTGTTCACCGGTTCGGCTGCGGTGTGAGGCTGTCGTCGCCGCAGAATAACAGGGGGTGTGGGAGAGTAGAGGGATGCCCTAGCCAGCGGTGGGAGTAGTAGGGGGCGCTGACGCCTGTGCGGCAGCACAGCCAGCCACGGGGGGCGGGAGGAGGCGGTCCCGCCGGCGCTGCTTTGGCGGCTAGAGCAAGAAGATCAGAGATTGAAGAAACACGACGGCCGTTGGATTGACATCCAACGGTTACGTCTGCTAGAATCATTTGTTGACGTATATAATCACTAAAAAATCTTGCATACACGTCAACTAAACAGGCCCACAAGTCAGACCACTCCCTCTTTTTTTAATAATATATATATATAGCTCATGGAAACTTCTTATGCAATTTATTGCAGTCGTTTTTTTTTGGTTGTCCAGGTCCAATTTCACAAATTTCTGTGGGTTCCAAACTATTTTTAATACCGAAATGTCCAGCCAGATTTAAATAACTTTGAAGATATATTTAAATTAGGTTAATGCCCAGTGAAATAGGAATCTGAAAATGTGATAAAATTCAGAAATTATAAAGTAATTGCCAATTTGTCATCTGTTTTTATATTTACAACCCATTTCATATTACTTTCAAGATTTGCAGGCGTCTTGAAAGAGTTGCAGCCCATCAGGGCGCTGAAAAATAAGTAGGCCTGGATTGGGTATTCTTCAGAAAAAATAAACTGGGCTCATTTTCACAAAGAAAAAATAGCTCGGGCTGGTCACATGGTGAACATAAAATATAAGCCCGGGCTAGACGGGCCACAGCCTAGTTCAAACCCTGCTCCGTCTCAACAATACCAAACAAAAAAATATTGCTCGAGTAGCTACGTCCCAGGTGTCAGCCGATCTTTTGTTGTTCTCTTGTCTATTGACTATATACGCTCACAATGTCGTGGGTCCCAAATGTTAGGAAAACACTAGGAGGAAGCATTTTATTTTTCCATACGCTGACGTGGTGGGCACCTACTGTCATCCTCTCCACATACTTCTGTCGATTCCTGTTGTTTGTTGACCATGTTGACAACGCGAGAGGGCGGCGCCGCGGCGAGCGCACCAAAGCGCGTGGAGGACGTCGGCGTTAACAATTTAGGAGACGGTGGGGCGGCGATGCGTGCGCTGAGGCGCAGCCAGCCGTGGGAGGCGGAAGTAGGCGGCCCCGCCGGTGCTGGTTTGGTCTTGGCGGCTGGATCAAGATAGGACTGAAGAAACACGATAGACTGTAAAAGCAGCAGGAGTACTTAACAACCTTAACTGAAACCAGTAGGGGCACTTAACAACCAAAGCTGAAAGCAGTATGAGTACTTATACAGGTTCAACAGTACAAAGCACGCGTCGAACAGTGCTACTTTGCCTACAGTCAACCAAGGGTGAGGTTGCCAAGCACAAGGATAAGGCCCAGGCGCCACCTGGCGCATCCACAACCTTCTGAAAGCGGCTTCATCTCGCAACATGGTCAATAAACATGATATTCGCTTTAGAGCCATGGAAAAGCATGAACATAATCTTCTGTCCTATTCTCCAAGATGGACGGGCCTTCATTATTTGAGACCACCCATGAATAAGTATCTTTTCACCTCCAAGGGGAATTGAGTAGAGGTCGACATAAACATCATGTTGTGACCAAGCGCAAGTCTGACCCGACCATGGTCAGGCATATGTATAGGAACAATAGAACTCAGCAGTTCCTGTTTCAAGAAGATCACAGCTGTAAAACTATGTATAAGCAATAGTTTATGAACAACATATATAACAGAAAACAACTCGTACCATAAGTTTCTCGACACAGTTGGACCTGTTCAACGAGTGCAGCAGTGGCAAACATATCCCACGTGGCCTTCCACCATTGAAACGCCCCACAAGGACCTCAAGACGATCAATGGAGTGTAGGAACTTGTGGATGTCGATCCAGTCAACTTCAGTGCCATTAGTAACAGCCGAGTTATTACAGAGTAACAAACGAGCAGACTGCTTAACTCTGAAAAAACCTACACGTTCCACCAATTATAAGAAAATATTAGTTAGAAGTAGCATCTTCGTAAGAGATTCGTTGCTACTTTTAAAGTTAAATTGTGATTAGTTAGACAGAATAGGTGGATTAAGAAGTAATCGAGGCAACAAGCAAGAACCAGATACAAAACTAACATGGATGAACAATTGGAATGACGTCGGGGTGGAAGATCGCAGTGAAGATGAGACCAGGTTCTGCTATTTCCATCAACATTCGTGCGCCAACTTTCAGTCCGTAACACTTGAGAAAGTTTATCCAAGTTCGGCCATTAAAAAAGCAGTGATCTTCTTGGTTCATGAACCCAACTCGGAACTTATATCCATGGCTTGTCTTCACTGTGACCATTAAACTAGTGTATTCAGTTATGGCAAGGCCGAGCATCTTGAGTACATGTGTTCTGGCAGAGCAAATAACACACTGCAGGAAAAATAATATGAGAACACAGCATGTTCAAAAAAACCCCACCCTCCCGGATAGAAAAGAGGATTCTAGGAACATACTGTGCGCGTTTCAAAATGCTGTGTTAGGATGAGAAGGAACAAGTGTGGCGTCTCGCCGAGGGCGCAGAAACCTGTAGGGTACTCGCACTTTGGGCATTGCAAATGAAACACACTAGATTCAGTAGGAAGAAAAATGCATCAACGGCGGCGGCTGCCATCCTAGAATTACCTGCGACCAAGGGACTTGGGTTTATCGGGGATGGATGAAGAATTCGTACCTGGTTCTCCATGAGAAAACCCTATGCAATCGCCGAGAGGGGGTTTTCTCTGAACAAGCAGACGAAGGAGAAGGGGATTCAGGCCCAGTGAAATATTGCCGCTTCGTCCGTCCAGCTTACTGCTAAAGCTGGAAAGGGGGGGTTGTGATTTGATGGCTCATTGGGCATTACTGCGGCGCTATGACCGGGGTGTGTCTACCGTGAAGTTGTGCACTCTAATTTGTGCATATGACACATGGACCCTGTTGCCGGTTGCCCCACATATCAGCGAAAGGAAGTAGAAAGACAGGAGTAACTAGTTACACATAACATAAATATATTTTTTGACAGAGAACTATACTCTGCAATGCACGGGCATTATGGGGGTTCAGCTTTTTTTATGGGGGTTCAGTTGAGAATATAATACTCAGATAGGCTCACGGTTCTGGACTTTGGGTCGCAGGCAGACCCTGCATGTTTGGGGGCCCATGTGTTCTACCTCAGCGCTTTTCATATTGCAAGCGATCGGTACGGCGCTGGTTTTAGATGCTGTCGCAAGGAGAGTACACAAAATTGAATAAAGCACGGCAGCTGTTGGAATGAAATCGAACATTTCCTAACCAGCAATCAGAGTTGCAATTCTATCAACGATATACCATGTGATAAATAATATTGTCATACTACTTATACACACAGGACACTTGTTTCACCATGCCAGATTATTACGTCAAAATCTCTCAGAGGATAGATCAGTTCGGCAGTTGCGTGCTACTACTGAAGAATTTCAAAGTTCATTTGGACCAGCTCTCCTTGCTGAGAAAGTTTGATTTTGACATCATGCCCTACCGCAAGATATGATTTAGATTTGAACCTTGACCATTCTTTAGAATCAATCATCATGCGACCATCCTTTGTACTTACCGTATATTGAGCAGGTTCATTCACACCAAGACTGCGCATGGTAAGAGAAACTTGGCCGCGGTCGCCCGGATTGTTGAACGACTCCCTTGTTGCTCTAGGAATTCTCTGTTTGCAAACAAGAAGACATACCCAAATAGTTAGATCAACACAGTGAATCATGTAAAACAACATGGAAAGAAAAAAGAACGAAGCACTTGGGCGGCCAATGCTTACCAAGAAGGTGGACATGTCGGTTTTTGTAAGGACTTTGGTATATGAAGTGCGAATTGCATCCTAGTCTGTTGCCGGTGCAACTGCACGGGCCAGAGCAGATGCAAGTGCAAGTGTTGGTGCGGGTGCCGAAGCCGCTGCCGCTGCCGGAGATGGTGCTCCTTGTAGAGTTGATGCCGGTGTCGGAGCAGGTGCCGGTGTCGATGCCCGATCCTCCGGTAGATCAGACTGATCCGCTGACGCGGTCGGTGGCCAATTCTCAGCTGGATCAGACTGAGTTGCTACCGCTGTCAGTGCTAGAGCAACTGTCGGTGCTCGATCTATGCGAGACAATGGTGATCGTGTCTGGTCTACTATGATCAGCTTTCTAACTTGACTAGGATCTGTGACCGTGATCCAGTTTTTTTCTTCATTTCTTTTAAACGCGAGAAGGACTAATTGTGGCGTTTTTGTTAAACCAAACTGCAGTTCATCATAGGGATTCAGCTTGTACTTAGACAATAGACTGATCCAATTTTTTCCAGTAGTATAAGTGATGGACAGTGACTTCATTACTGACACGACATAAGAAGTGAAACCTGCAAAATAGCCATCATAGAGCAAACCAAACGGTTTATTCTGTGATGAATGTCACATGGCAATACCTGCATCGTAAAATTGCAGGAAAAGAAAGAAAACATGACATTAAATTAATAAGATTTAGACAGTAAATCAATAAGATTTACTTGATATGACACAAGTGAATCCTTACCAGGAAATCACTATGTTGAAGTACTAAACAGAAGATTGATCGTCCAACTACGCGTGGCATGCAGGGGCCCTGCCTACTCCCACAAGAAGGACAGTCCAAAGGTCGTGACAAATCGTATGGACCGAACATCCATGGGACTGGAAATCCTGGTGGGTGCGATAAACCCTGCAATGCATACAGATATTGGAGTGTAACCATAATTGATAAACCGTCCTCACAAAAAATATGATCTAGATACTTCAAAATATACAGATTGAATTGAGTGGACAGACATTAACATAGACCGTTCTCAGGACTGACCACACACCAAAAGCGGCAGTACTAATAAACAATACAGGATTCACAAACACAAATCAAGTACTGAACAATAGTACTTACTACAGACAAGCAAAGTTGCACTAACTAAACTCTGTAGACTATTTCTTGCCACCGACCTATGGGATGAACCCCGCATAACTGACTAGGCCATGGACTTCATGTGAGATGTCTACGCGCACCATCACCATATTGTCAACCTTGGAGAACCTAACAGAGTGGTCTTTCTGTTGGAAATATGCCCTAGAGGCAATAATAAAAGGATTATTATTATACTTCCTTGTTCATGATAATTGTCTTTTATTCATGCTATAATTGTGTTATCCGGAAATCGTAATACATGTGTGAATACATAGACACCAACATGTCCCTAGTAAGCCTCTAGTTGGCTAGCTCGTTGATCAACTGATAGTCATGGTTTCCTGACTATGGGCATTGGATGTCGTTGATAACGAGATCACATCATTAGGAGAATGATGTGATGGACAAGACCCAATCCTGAGCATAGCGCAAGATCGTATAGTTCGTTTGCTAGAGCTTTTCCAATGTCAAGTATCTTTTCCTTAGACCATGAGATCGTGTAACTCCCGGATATCGTAGGAGTGCTTTGGGTGTACCAAACGTCACAACGTAACTGGGTGACTATAAAGGTATACTATGGGTATCTCCGAAAGTGTCTGTTGGGTTGACACGGATCGAGACTGGGATTTGTCACTCCGTATGACAGAGAGGTATCACTGGGCCCACTCGGTAATGCATCATCATAATGAGCTCAATGTAATCAAAGTGTTTGATCACGGGATCATGCATTACGGTATGGGTAAAGTGACTTGCCGGTAACGAGATTGAACGAGGTATTGCGATACTGACGATCGAATCTCAGCAAGTAAAATACCGATTGACAAAGGGAATTGAATACGGGATTGATTGAATCCTCGACATCGTGGTTCATCCGATGAGATCATCGAGGAGTATGTGGGAGCCAACATGGGTATCCAGATCCCGCTGTTGGTTATTGGCCGGAGAGGCGTCTCAGTCATGTCTGCATGTCTCCTGAACCCGTAGGGTCTACACACTTAAGGTTCGGTGACGCTAGGGTTGTAAAGATATGAGTATGCAGTAATATGAAAGTTGTTCGGAGTCCCGGATGAGATCCCGGACGTCACGAGGAGTTCCAGAATGGTCCGGAGGTGAAGAATTATATATAGGAAGTGCAGTTTCGGCCATCAGGAAAGATTCGGGGGTCACCGGTATTGTACAGGGACCACCGGATGGGTCCCGGGGGTCCACCGGGTGGGGCCACCCATCCCGGAGGGCCCCATGGGCTGAAGTGGGAAGGGGAACCAGCCCATAGTTGGCTGGTGCGCCCCCCTTGGCCCACCCCCTGCGCCTAGGGTTGAAACCCTAGGGGTGGGGGGCGCCCCACTTGCCTTGGGGGGGTACTCCACCCCCCTGGCCGCCGCCCCCCTTGGGAGATTGGATCTCCAGGGCCGGCGCCCCCAGGGTGCCTATATAAAGGGGGGGAAGGGAGGGGCAGCCGCACCCTGAAGCTCTGACGCCTCCCTCTCCCCTGCTACACCTCTCTCTCTCGCGCGCAGAAGCTCGGCGATGCCCTGCTGCGGTGACTGCTGCATCCACCACCACGCCATCGTGCTGCTGGATCTTCATCAACCTCTCCTTCCCCCTTGCTGGATCAAGAAGGAGGAGACATCATCCGCTCCGTACGTGTGTTGAACGCGGAGGTGCCGTCCCTTCGGCACTTGGTCATCGGTGATTTGGATCACGGCGAGTACGACTCCATCATCCACGTTCTAGTGAACGCTTCCGCTCACGATCTACAAAGGTATGTAGATGCATCCGATCACTCGTTGCTAGATGAACTCATAGATGGATCTTGGTGAAACCGTAGGAAAATCTTTGTTTCCTGCAACGTTCCCCAACAGTGGCATCATGAGCTAGGTCTATGCGTAGTTCTCTTTAAACGAGTAGAACACAATTTGTTGTGGGCGTAGATGTTGTCAACTTTCTTGCCGCTACTAGTCTTATTTTGCTTCAACGGTATTGTGGGATGAAGCAGGCCCGGACCAACCTTACACATACGCTTACGTGAGATCGGTTTCACCGACTGACATGCACTAGTTGCATAAGGTGGCTGGCGGGTGTCTGTCTCTCCCACTTTAGTTGGAGCGGATTCGACGAAAATGGTCCTTATGAAGGGTAAATAGAAGTTGACAAATCACGTTGTGGCTTTTACGTAGGTAAGAAAACGTTCTTGCTAGAACCCTATTGCAGCCACGTAAAACTTGCAACAACAATTAGAGGACGTCTAACTTGTTTTTGCAGCAAGTGTTTTGTGATGTGATATGGCCGAAGTTGTGATGAATGATGAATGATATATATGTGATGTATGAGATCATGTTCATGTAATAGGAATCACGACTTGCATGTCGATGAGTATGACAACCGGCAGGAGCCATAGGAGTTGTCTTTATTTTTGTATGACCTGCGTGTCATTGAGAAACGCCATGTAAATTACTTTACTTTATTGCTAAACGTGTTAGCCGTAGTAGTAGAAGTAATGGTTGGCGAGCAACTTCATGGAGACACGATGATGGAGATCATGGTGTCATGCCGGTGACAAGATGATCATGGAGCCCCAAGATGGAGATCAAAGGAGCTATATGATATTGGCCATATCATGTCACTATTATTTGATTGCATGTGATGTTTATCATGTTTTTGCATCTTGTTTACTTAGAACGACGATAGTAAATAAGATGATCCCTCATAATAATTTCAAGAAAGTGTTCCCCCTAACTGTGCGCCGTTGCGACAGTTTGTTGTTTCGAAGCACCACGTGATGATCGGGTGTGATAGATTCCAACGTTCACATACAACGGGTGTAAGACAGATTTACACATGCAAACACTTACGTTAACTTGACGAGCCTAGCATGTACAGACATGGCCTCGGAACACAAGAGACCGAAAGGTCGAACATGAGTCGTATGAAAGAACGATCAACATGGAGATGTTCACCGACAATGACTAGTCCGTATCACGTGATGATCGGACATAGCCTAGTCGAGTCGGATCATGTTTCACTTAGATGACTAGAGGGATGTCTAATCTGAGTGGGAGTACATTATATAATTTGATTAGATGAACTTAATTATCATGAACTTAGTCTAAATAAACTTTGCAATATGTCTTGTAGATCAAATGGCCCACGCTAATGTCAACCTCAACTTCAACGCGTTCCTAGAGAAAACCAAGCTGAAAGATGATGGCAGCAACTATACGGACTAGGTCCGGAACCTAAGGATCATCCTCATAGCTGCCAGGAAACAATATGTCCTAGATGCACCGCTAGGTGAAGCACCCATCCCAGAGAACCAAGATGTTATGAACGCTTGGCAGCATCGTGCTGATGATTACTCCCTCGTTTAGTGCGGCATGCTTTACAACTTAGAACCGGGGCTCCAAAAGCGTTTTCAGCAACACGGAGCATATGAGATGTTCAAAGAGCTGAAAATGGTTTTCCAAGCTCATGCCCGGGTCGAGAGATATGAAGTCTCCGACAAGTTCTACAGTTGTAAGATGGAGGAAAATAGTTCTGTCAGTGAGCACATACTCAAGATGTCTGGGTTGCACAACCGCTTGTCCCATCTGGACATTAACCTCCCAGACGAGGCGGTCATTGACAGAATCCTTCAGTCGCTCCCACCTAGCTACAAGAGTTTTGTGATGAACTACAATATGCAGGGGATGGAAAAGACCATCCCTGAAGTATTTGCAATGCTGAAATCAGCGGAGGTAGAAATCAAAAAGGAACATCAAGTGTTGATGGTCAATAGGACCACCAAGTTCAAGAAAGGCAAGGGTAAAAAGAACTTCAAGAAGGATGGCAAGGATGTTGCCGCGCCCGGTAAGCCAGTTGCCGGGAAGAAGTCAAAGAATGGACCCAAGTCAGAGACTTAGTGCTTTTATTGCAAAGGGAAGGGTCACTAGAAGCGGAACTGCCCCAAATACTTAGCGGACAAGAAGGCCGGCAACACTAAAGGTATATGTGATATACATGTAATTGATGTGTACCTTACCAGTGCTCGTAGTAGCTCCTGGGTATTTGATACCGGTGCTGTTGCTCATATTTGTAACTCAAAGCAGGAGCTGCGGAATAAGCGCAAACTGGCGAAGGACGAGGTGACGATGCGCGTCGGGAATGGTTCCAATGTCGATGTGATCGCCGTCGGCACGCTACCTCTACATTTACCTACGGGATTAGTTTTAAACCTCAATAATTGTTATTTAGTGCCAAATTTGAGCATGAACATTGTATCTGGATCTCGTTTAATACGAGATGGCTACTCATTTAAATCGGAGAATAATGGTTGTTCCATTTATATGAGTGATATGTTTTATGGTCATGCTCCGATGGTCAACGGTTTATTATTAATGAATCTCGTACGTGATGTTACACATATTCATAGTGTGAATACCAAAACATGTAAAGTTGAGAACGATAGTCCCACATACTTGTGGCACTGCCGCCTTGGTCACATTGGTGTCAAGCGCATGAAGAAGCTCCAAGCTGATGGACTTTTAGAGTCTCTCGATTATGAATCATTTGACACATGCAAACCATGCCTCATGGGAAAAATGACCAAGACTCCATTCTCCGGAACAATGGAGCGAGCAACCAACTTATTGGAAATCATACATACTGATGTGTGCGGTCCAATGAGTGTTGAGGCTCGCGGAGGATATCGTTATGTTCTCACTCTTACTGATGACTTGAGTAGATATGGGTATGTCTACATGATGAAACACAAGTCTGAGACCTTTGAAAAGTTCAAGGAATTTCAGAATGAGGTAGAGAATCAACGTGACCGAAAAATAAAGTTCTTATGATCAGATCGTGGAGGAGAATATTTAAGTCACGAATTATGCACACACTTAAGGAAATGTGGAATCATTTCACAACTCACGCCGCCTGGAACACCTCAACGTAATGGTGTGTCCGAACATCGTAATCGCACTCTATTGGATATGGTGCAATCTATGATGTCTCTTACTGATCTACCGCTATCATTTTGGGGATATGCTCTAGAGACAGCTACATTCACTTTAAATAGGGCAACGTCTAAATCTGTTGAGATGACACCGTATGAATTATGGTTTGGAAAGAAACCTAAGCTGTCATTTCTAAAAGTTTGGGGATGCGAAGCTTATGTCAAGAAACTTCAACATGGAAAGCTCGAACCCAACTCGAAAAAATGCGTCTTCATAGGATACCCTAAGAAAACCATTGGGTATACCTTCTACCTTAGATCTGAAGGCAAGATCTTTTTTGCCAAGAACGGATCCTTTTTGGAAAAAGAGTTTCTCTCGAAAGCAGTAAGTGGGAGGAAAGTAGAACTCGATGAAGTACTACCTCTTGAACCGGAAAGTAGTGCAGCTCAGGAAAATGTTCCTGTGGTGCCTACATCCACTGGAGAGGCAATTAATGATGATGATCAAGGTACTTCGAATCAAGTTGCTACTGAACTTCGTAGGTCCACAAGGACACGTTCCACACCAGAGTGGTATGGCAACCCTGTCCTGGAAATCATGTTGTGAGACAACGGTGAACCTTCGAACTATGAAGAAGCAATGGCGGGCCCAGATTCCAACAAATGGCTTGAAGCCATGCAATCCGAGATAGGATCCATGTATGAAAACAAAGTATGGACTTTGACAGACTTGCCGAATGATCGGCGAGCGATACAAAACAAATGGATCTTTAAGAAGAAGACGGACGCGGATGGTAATGTTACCATCTATAAAGCTCGACTTGTCGCTAAGGCTTATCGGCAAGTTCAAGGGGTTGACTACGATGAGACTTTCTCTCCCGTAGCGAAGCTGAAGTCCGTCTGAATCATGTTAGCAATTGCTGCATGCTATGATTATGAGATATGGCAAATGGACGTCAAAACGGCATTCCTTAACGGTCATCTTAAGGAAGAACTGTATATGATGCAGCCGGAAGGTTTTGTCGACCCTAAGAATGCTAACAAGGTATGCAAGCTCCAGCGATCCATTTATGGGCTGGTGCAAGCATCTCAGAGTTGGAACATTCGCTTTGATGAGATGATCAAAGCGTTTGGGTTTATGCAAACTTATGGAGAAGCCTGCGTTTACAAGAAAGTGAGTGGGAGCTCTGTAGCATTTCTCATATTATATGTAGATGACATACTTTTGATGGGAAATGATATAGAACTTTTGGACAGCATTTAGGCCTACTTGAATAAGAGTTTTTCAATGAAGGACCTTGGAGAAGCTGCTTATATATTAGGCATCAAGATCTATAGAGATAGATCAAGACGCCTCATAGGTCTTTCACAAAGCACATACCTTGATAAGGTATTGAAGAAGTTCAATATGGATCAATCTAAGAAGGGGTTCTTGCGTGTGTTGCAAGGTGTGAAATTGAGCTCAGCTCAATGTTCGACCACGGCAGAAGATATAGAAGAGATGAGTGTCATCCCCTATGCCTCAGCCATAGGGTCTATTATGTATGCCATGCTGTGTACCAGACCTGATGTAAACCTTGTCGTAAGTTTGGTAGGAAGGTACCAAAGTAATCCCGGCAAGGAACACTGGACAGCGGTCAAGAATATCCTGAAGTACCTGAAAAGGACTAAGGACATGTTTCTCATTTATGGAGGTGACGAAGAGCTCGTCGTAAAGGGTTACGTCGATGCTAGCTTCGACACAGATTTGGATGACTCTAAGTCACAAACCGGATACATGTATATGTTGAATGGTGGAGCAGTAAGCTGGTGCAGCTGCAAGAAGAGCGTCGTGGTGGGATCTACATGTGAAGAGGAGTACATGGCAGCCTCGGAGGCAGCGCATGAAGCAATTTGGGTGAAGGAGTTCATCACCGACCTAGGAGTCATAACTAATGCGTCGGGGCCGATCAAACTCTTCTGTGACAACACTGGAGCTATTGCACTTGCCAAGGAGCCCAGGTTTCACAAGAAGACCAGGCACATCAAGCGTCGCTTCAACTCCATTCGTGAAAATGTTCAAGATGGAGACATAGAAATTTGCAAAGTGCACACGGATCTAAATGTCGCAGATCCGTTGACTAAACCTCTTCCGTGAGCAAAACATGATCAACACCAGAACTCTATGGGTGTTCGATTCATCACAATGTAACTAGATTATTGACTCTAGTGCAAGTGGGAGACTGTTGGAAATATGCCCTAGAGGCAATAATAAAAGGATTATTATTATATTTCCTTGTTCATGATAATTGTCTTTTATTCATGCTATAATTGTGTTATCCGGAAATCGTAATACATGTGTGAATACATAGACACCAACATGTCCCTAGTAAGCCTCTAGTTGGTAGCTCGTTGATCAACTGATAGTTATGGTTTCCTGACTATGGGCATTGGATGTCGTTGATAACGAGATCACATCATTAGGAGAATGATGTGATGGACAAGACCCAATCCTGAGCATAGCACAAGATCGTATAGTTCGTTTCCTAGAGCTTTTCCAATGTCAAGTATCTTTTCCTTAGACCATGAGATCGTGTAACTCCCGGATACCGTACGAGTGCTTTGGGTGTACCAAACGTCACAACGTAACTGGGTGACTATAAAGGTATACTACGGGTATCTCCAAAAGTGTCTGTTGGGTTGACACGGATCGAGAGTGGGATTTGTCACTCCGTATGACAGAGAGGTATCACTGGGCCCACTCGGTAATGCATCATCATAATGAGCTCAATGTAATCAAAGTGTTTGATCATGGGATCATGCATTATGGTACGAGTAAAGCGACTTGCCGGTAACGAGATTGAACGAGGTATTGGGATACCGACAATCGAATCTCGGGCACGTAAAATACCGATTGACAAAGGGAATTGAATACGGGATTGATTGAATCCTCGACATCATGGTTCATCTGATGAGATCATCGAGGAGTATGTGGGAGCCAACATGGGTATCCAGATCCCACTGTTGGTTATTGGCCGGAGAGGCGTCTCGGTCATGTCTGCATGTCTCCCGAACCCGTAGGGTCTACACATTTAAGGTTCGGTGACGCTAGGGTTGTAAAGATATGAGTATGCAGTAATACGGAAGTTGTTCGGAGTCCAGGATGAGATCCCGGATGTCACGAGGAGTTCCGGAGTGGTCTGGAGGTGAAGAATTATATATAGGAAGTGCAGTTTCGGCCATCGGGTCACCGGTATTGTACCGGGACCACCGGATGGGTCCCGGGGATCAACCGGGTGGGGCCACCCATCCCGGAGGGCCCCATGGGCTGAAGTGGGAAGGGGAACCAGCCCATAGTGGGCTGGTGCGCCCCCCTTGGCCCACCCCTGCGCCTAGGGTTGAAACCCTAGGGGTGGGGGGGGGCGCCCCACTTGCCTTGGGGGGTACTCCACCCCCCTGGCCACCGCCCCCCTTGGGAGATTGGATCTCCAGGGCCGGAGCCACCCCCCCAGGGGGCCTATATAAAGGGGGGGAGGGAGGGGCAGCCACACCCTGAAGCTCTGGCGCCTCCCTCTCCCCTGCTACACCTCTCTCTCTCTCTCTCTCTCGCAGAAGCTCGGCGAAGCCCTGCTGCGGTGAATGCTGCATCCACCACCACGCCGTCGTGCTGCTGGATCTTCATCAACCTCTCCTTCCCCCTTGCTGGATCAAGAAGGAGGAGACGTCATCCGCTCCGTACGTGTGTTGAACGCGGAGGTGCCGTCCGTTCGGCACTTGGTCATCGGTGATTTGGATAACGGCGAGTATGACTCCATCATCCACGTTCTAGTGAATGATTCCACTCGTGATCTACAAAGGTATGTAGATGCATCCGATCACTCGTTGCTAGATGAACTCATAGATGGATCTTGGTGAAACCGTAGGAAAATCTTTGTTTTCTGCAACGTTCCCCAACACTTTCCACTCATAAACATGATGATGAAGACAGGCCGCATTAGATTTGTTGGGAAGCTTTACAAGAACCACACCCTTCGTAATCGAAGGCACAGCCAGGAAATTGTTGTGGTCAAGTATAGCCTCGAGAACACGCCTGGCAACAATGCTACAGGAAAACACTAGTTCAGGACACGTGGCGACAAGGACACAGCAGCTGGATAGTTCAGGAGTAGAACTCATCATCAGGTCTTCCAGTTCACACGACATGACTTTGAGAACTTCATTTCCATCGCGGACCTGGTTCTGATTCAAACAGAAACCATATTTTATTACTACCTCCGTTCAGAAATATAAGATGATTTTCTATATTATACTCCATATAAGACTACATATACGCAAAAGAAATGAGTGAACAAAGACACTAGAACATGCCTTCAAAGGCATGAGAGCAGAGGGATTACAAGCAAAATCCATAACACAAGTTACTGAGGCAAATATACCCTCTTAAAAGGTAGCATGGATGTTCATAAAGTACTCCCTTCGTCCCAAAATTTTTGTCTTAGATTAGTCTAGATACGGATGTATCAAGTCACATCTTAGTATTAGATACATCCATATCTAGACAAATCTAAGAGAAGAAATTTGGGACAGAGGGAGTAGTTGAAAGTAATCTATAAGAAATCAGTGTCAACCTCTCGCATGTTTTGGTCAAAAGAGGAATTTAGAACCGTCATTTGGCACACAATAATCACATGCAAGATCGCCCAGGAAGTTGTACTACTAGTACTAGTACTGCGTGTTAGATGAAAAAACACGATCAAGATCGAGAAAAAGATCGTCAAGAAGAGATATTACCTGGACTTGCTTAATGAGGGATCCCGGAGAGGGGGGCTTGGACAGGGCGATGGCTTTGAGCTTGTCTGCGGTAGTCTTGGCGGGGTGCTTGTGCTTCTTCGTACCATGAGCCTCGACGGTTTTGGCCGGAGCCATAGACATCACTTCGGTCGGTGCTCCAGCGTCCATCAAGAAACTATCAAATATAAATAAAAGAAAAGAAACCATAATCACAAACCCAAAAGAAGAAAAGAGAAGGAGTTATAGGATCAGTCTCGGGGTTGCAAGATCGGGCCTTGGCCAGAATCAACACCATTGATGCGCTCACCTTTCCTTCTTTGGGAGCGAAGAACAATGGCAGAAGCAGGTCCGGGTTTTCTTGAAGAAATGAGGAACAAGATGAGGCAGAAGCGAGGGTTGGGTAGAGAGGAAGCTAAGAGATAAGAGTGAAATGATGGTTGCTTCGTCCGTCCAACTTACTGCTGGAAAGGAGGGGGTTTTGTGATTTGACGGCTCATTGGGCATTACTGCGGCACTTCGATCGGGGTAGTCTACCGTCACTCTACTACGGAGTAATTTAGTGCATGGCTGGTGGACCCCGATGCTGGCTGTCCCACACGTCGGTGAAAGTGAGTAATTTAGTGCATGGCTAGAGGAGGATCTGCACGGTAGAGCGTGTCCACTGTTTTTCAAAAGAAAAAATGATTACAACAAGCGTTTCCACTCTTATGACGGAGGAGTGCAAAACACGGCAGCCACTTGAACATACACAATGCTCCTACTACTAGGCATGTGCAGTGGTTCATACGTCAGTACTACACAATCTTGTTGCTAGTGTAGTAAGATATGACGATAACAAATGATGTTGTGCGCATGTCAACTACTCCTATATGTAACAAATACACGAAGAGGAAACAACTATATTGAGATGAGAATGCAACCAAACACACCCACACACTTTGTGCTACAAAGACTGATCTGCACCATCTGAGTTTGATCCAACGGTCATGTTGCGCCGAGAGATGGACATGCCCATGCAGAGGGCGCCTAAACACCACCGAAGTCCCTCTGCTTCTCGAGGCACACGACGTTGGTAATGCAGGGTGCAACCGCCCGCAGAGCCCGCTCCCAGTCGACGGGAGCTAGCTCGTCAAAGATGGCGTCCAATGGCACGAATGGATTCCGGTGACGGAGCCCTGAAAGGATTTTCCCGGCAACGGCGACGGCAGCCTGCAACCCCTCCTTGTCCAGCTCAGCCCCCACCATCGCGCGGAGACGGCTCAGCTCCTCGGAGATATAGGTGAAGAAGGAGACCAGGTTAGGAAGCCGTAGCTCGTTGAAGTCGACCGGGTGGTTGAACGGGTTTAGCCCAACGGCCGGCATCGTCGCACTGGCACGACGGTAGGCATCGCGCAGCCGCAACACGTGCGTGGAAACATGTTTCACCAAGTGGCTGAGGCGATCCTGGACCTCGTCACGATCGGCCCGCTCGCGCTCCACCCGGCTCCCCTGATGGCCTATCGTATCTCCCGCTTTCTGCAGCAACGCCGCCGACGCCTCGAGCATCTTTGTGGTGGACACCTGTCGCTTTTGAAGCTTCGTGAACTCCCTCACATAATGGAGGAGCATGGCACTCCTCTCCTCCTTGAGCTCACGGAGCTCCACATCCTTAGCCCTGAGCTCTACATCCTTGGCATGGAGCTCTTGTGTCAGGAGCCTCACCTCGGACTCCGTGATCTGCTGCGCCGCCGTGGCACCAGGTAGAAGCAATGGGGAGAGGAAGCAAAGGGGGAGATACGGCTGAAAGGTAATGCAATCTACGGGAAGGCAGAGGGTGTGGGGAATCTTTTGGTTTTCACCATGGTAAAACACCAGTCGACGACTTCTCACATTAGGGAGCGGTGGGTTTTTACAGGCGGAGTCATTGTGACTAATTGCTGCCGTGCCTGCTCCCATCAATCAAAAAATTAAAAGTCCTGTCGCGCCTGCTCCCGTCAATCAAAAAAGTAAAAATCCTGCCACACCCAAACACCAGAGCAACGCCGCGGTGGATATTTATATTTACCTGCCGGCAAGTAGATAAAAAAAGGGGTGAAAAAACAAATGTGGCGGCGGCCTAGCTAATCGGTCGAACTAGCCAAACTAGCTAGCCACCGTGCTTCACTGATGTACTCAGCGGGAAAGGTGGTCTTTCGTGATTTGACGACTCATTTACTTGCTTCGGCGCGATGACCAAGGAGGACCCAGAAAACGAGCGGTAGGGCGTCCCACGTCAGGAAGAATATATGCGTGCACCACCCGGGAGGACCCCAAAACCGCGCGGTAGGGTGTGCCACGTCTCGGCACGGAGGAAAAATGTGCGTGTAAAAATATACTGTATCAGACATAGTACCTATGGTTCGACCTCGGGACCCAGCCAGTCCGTCGAGAACACCCCACTAGCCACACAGCTTCATCATGCAAACATGGCACGGAGGATAGATGTGGTTAGCTCCGTCTCGATCAGCCACAACGTCTCTTGTTCTAGGCGATTCTTCTATTTTCCAAGATTTTTTTTAGTTGTAATAACACCACAGCAAGCTAGCGCCGCTCTTCGTGTGTGCCCATGCAAAGGTTAGACGATGGAGAGAAGAGAGATTGAGATCGCATACCTGGGACCCACTAGTAAGTGAGACAACGGTCATGCACGTGTTGACGAGGCACTCCCTCTACTCTACTCAACGAAAGTACTGTATAAATAAAATCATGTTATGGGACAAAGCCAACAACCGTTTGTTTTTTCAGGCTATCGACTTACGCTTTGTAGTCCAGGTTGCCAGTTCGAATCTCGTCTTTCGGATTTGTTAGTTTTAGGTCCAAATTTGATTAATGACAAGTGGGACCCCCGTGTGTTGTTCCGATATTTCAGTGTAGGATGGTTTTTTTTGAACAAACACTTTGCGCGGTTAGACAAGTAACGACATGAGTTACACGTATTTTGCAAGTGTACAAACAAAAATGACAGCGTCATAGAATATCACATCCACCCCGCAGCTTAGATACTATGGTCATACGAGTTTTTACACCGTTTGAAGTGAGATCCAATGGCTTGGAAGTAGTCTTTGTAATTATGCGCAATTTCCAAACTCTCCAAAGGTTTTTTGCAAATAAAACATTCAGGCCTCGTGTGTGCCACTGCATCTTCGATCCAACGGCTCCCCGGTGCTCATATTAGGTGCTCCCCGTAGCTTAATTACCCGCTACGGTGGTATGAGCATCTAGGTCGTATGATCAGTGATCAGATGGCACATGCATAGTACTTGTACTTTCTGCGCATTTCCCAAACTCTATCAGCCGTATATTGCAAAAACATTCAGACCTCCTATTGTGGGCCGTTAGATCTCAGTGAACTCGTATCACCATAGAATCTACGGTGCGGGCGCACCTCATACTCTCCCGTGCGAGAAAACATAAGGTGCTATCGCAGCTTGGATGCTACGGTGATACGAGCTTGGAGGTCGTTTGATCTGAGATCCAATGGCATATGAGCATTCTTTGTGCTTGTAAGCAGTGGCCGAACTCTTTTGGGGCTTTTCTGCAAAAAACCATTCAAACCACCGAGGATGTGTTGGGTCACAAATCCAACGCCTCCGAAGACCTTGTATCACCAAAGCATCTAAGGTGTGGTAGCACATGATATTCTTACATACAGGAGAATATGATGTTCTCCTTCATCTTAGATGCTACGGTGATACGAGCTTCGAGGTCGTTGGATATGGGATCAAAGGGCATCTAAGTAGTTTTTGTACAAATTGTGTGCAATTCTCAAACTCATCAAGGTTTCCTGCAGAAATATTAAGACACATCATGTGAGCTGCTATATCTCAGATCTACAAGCTCCAAGCAACTCGTATCGGCATATAGCATCTAATGTATGGGGGCACATGATATTCTCCCGGGGAGGAGGGGTGGGGGATGCACAACCAATCGGTGGCTGGGAGGATGGGGACAAATATAATCTAAACAACCCTAAACAGAGCTCCACAATTTTATCTAAGGTCGAGGGGTTGACCCCCGACAATCATAGCTCCGCCTAAACAGAACATTTGCATGTACTGTAGTAATAGACTTAATATTCATGTTTCAGTTTCTTGTTCATTTTAAATATTGAACTGAGGACCATGGATGTCTTACATTTTACTCCCTTCGTTCCCAAATATTAGTCTTTTTAGAGGCTTCAAATGGACTGGCACATACGGATGTATATAGACATATTTTAGAGTCTAGATTCACTCACTTTGCTCCGTATGTAGTCACTTGTTGAACTCTCTAAAAGACTAATATTTAGGAATAGAAGGAGTATTTTTTAATTCGTGTCATACATGCATGGTTTGGAAAAATAGATGCACTATACTTATTGGATTGTTGTTGTGTTCGTGCATGCGTGTTCTTGTGTGTGTGTGTGTGTGTGTGTGGTCATATGCTTGATACATACAAAGTTTTCTCACCTCCATGTTGTTCATCTTTTAAATTTGAATTTGCATTGGAAAACTTACTGGGGATACCATGAAATGTGAAATCCACGTTGAGATCACTATATCACAAACTCACTCTAATTCAACAACTCGTCATAAATCAATTACCACGTTGAGATTAATATTTGCAAGGAAAATACGGGTATTGTAATACACATAGATTCGTTCGGCAATTTAAAAGGTTCCTTTGGTATTCTCGAATGGTAGGACCCAACGGAGTACCAGCCAGACCTTGGCTCTTGTTGATCCTAAAAAAAGCGGGCTCATGTCCTTCGGTGGCGTGCGTGGTACGCACATTAGGCAACCCCATTACCCCAACCAGTCGAGCCTCAGCGTTTCAAGTCGAAATATCTGGCGGCCAGAATTCCAGCCCTAGGAAATTCCCCTCATGTCCCTGGCCCATAATGACTACCGATGAACAACGGAGGGATGCTTTAGTAACTAGACAATGTTACCTACTATGCCAAGCACGGTTCAATTACCTCGGTCGCCGCTCGTCAAGGTCACCCGTCAACTGCATTGCCTAAAACTACTACTACTACTACTACAGGATGAGCACAGAATTGAGCCCGTTTGTTCGTGCCTAGTACTTGAGTTAATATATCAGGCAATGCACTGGTACGGAGGGATTATCCTTTTACTCTGCATATATAACTTGTCTAAAGTCTAACTAAGAAAAATGTTTGACCAAATCCTTTCTTAAGAAATACAACAGGACAGATGTACGGCTTGAAAATTTATTGCATGATGCAGGTTATGACATTGTTTCGAATCCTGGATCTTAAATTTCTGAAAATCCAAAAGTGAGCATATATTCTTCAAACTAAGCATGGTCACGGGATATGGCACAAATATTACTTCGTAAGTTTTTTCTTCAATTTGAGACAAGCTGCTTATGACAAGTTGCACAAATGAAGAGCCAAGGTATTTTGGAAGAAATGCCTGTCATGTTAAGGCGACCGCTTTCACTATTGAAACCGTGGGCGTTTACGTGCCGCCACGAGTTCCCGCTTCTCATCGGCAATCGGCAGGTGCCGTCTGAGAAAGCGTGTGACTCGACGGGAGGCGTGCGAGCAGACCGCTGCGCCGACTGTCAGGGAGGCGTGCGAGCAGACCGCTGTGCAGGCTCACCAAGAGGCGAGCCCTTTGACTAGGCTCCGCCGCCCACTGTCATCCCAACTGCTCCCACTTTTAATGTCGCCGGCGCCATAGTTTAAAATCAACCCCGCACTACCCGGTTATCGCTACAATCCTCTCTCTTCCTCTCCGATTCTCCTGTCGTCTACCTCCAACTAGCCTGACCTAAACGTACACCATGCCGCATCACGATGGTCTGCCCTTAGTGTTCTAGTTTCTTGAGGAAGACACCCAGCCGGAGTCTCAAGAACATAAGGCGCTTTGGGACGAGCTTGAACTGGCCTTGCGGGAAGACGCCGCGCCTGTCCCTGCTCCCGTTCCGGCTCCCGTCGCCCCGACTGTGCCAGCGCCCATCCCCGTGGCATTGATGGGCTGGGAGCCGCACATTGTCGCTGAGCTTGATCCTACGGGGTTCCACGAGGTTCCCGCCGACTTTCACGCGCCCGTGCACCTGCCAGCGCATGCGCCTGCGCATGCCCTGACACGCATGCCCATGCCGGTGCCCGTGCACCTGCCAGTGCCTGCGCCTGCGCGTGCACTGACGTGCGCACCCATGCCGGTGCCCATGCACACGAATGTCTCTGCCGCACCATTGACAGTGCATGTCCCCACGCGGGTGCCAGTGCCCCCCTCAGCGACATGGATGGCCGCTGTCAACCGCTTCCTTGCACCAACGCCAGTCGCCTCCTCCCGCCAGTCGACTCGCTCCGAAGTCCAGAACATTTTGGCCTTCCTTGAAGCTAGGCCAACGTCTAGGAGTACGCCAACAACGGCGCAAGACGCCGCCGTCACCGTCGGTCAGTGGCCCGCTGACACACAGAGCACGACAGAGGAGCCGCTTCCCACCGCGAGACGCCGCCGCCGCCGCGTAATCTAAATTTGCCATGAAAAACATTCGGGTTGCCATGCTTAAAATCCGAGCGTTTATCATTTCCGTTTATTTTATATCGATCATCGTATAATTTAAAGTCGGAGTCAGACTGAACGAAATGTTTGGTTTGATCGATTGAATGTTCTGCTAGAGCCGTATCAAATTAAATATAAAACGTCATCAAGCCACATGTATTCCTTGTCATCCAACGACCTAGACTGCTTCAATGTCGAGCGGTCAACACGTTTAGCGTGCAGTTAATTTCATGCCAAAAATAGTGCTAATCACATGACAACACGCAAATAATATCCTAGTAGTTAATATCCACATGCACTTAATATACATCCAAATTAACGTGCATTGCACGTACACACTGACTAGTGCTGCTAGTACGTGAAACTGGTGCCGTGACTTGTGAACGCGTCCAGATATGGTCAATGGCAACATCGCCCACGAGTTCTTCCTGTTTTCCCATGCGTCTAAACGCAGAAGGGGAGGAGAGAGAGAGAGTACACATGGAACTCACCAGTAGGTGAAGACGTGTAGATATATTTTGTGCGTGGGAGGAAGCAAGGTCAACCGATCACATAGGGTCGCCGTGCGATCGAAAGAGTGAGACGGTTTGGAGAGAGTGACCTAGATAGACGATCTGTGTGAGAGAGTATACAATGTGAATAGGTCGAACTGGGCTCAAACATGGTGATATATCGTTTTTGTCCGAGAAAGAGCGAGGTCAATCAAGACATACGGAGAGAGAGAGAGAGAGAGAGAGAGAGAGAGAGAGATTGAGTGAGCGTGGCCCACCATGAGGTCGAAAGAGAGGTGGCGGCTTGGATGGATTGACCTAGATAGACAATCTGTGTGAGAGAGTATAGAGTGTGTCGATCGAGGCCCGAACAGGGAGATATATCATTTGTGTGTGAAAGAAAACGAGGTTAAACGAGACTCGGATAAACAGAGCGAGATTGAGCGAGTGTGGCCCGCTGTGCGGAAGAAAGAGTGAGACAGTCTCGAGGGAGTGACCTAGATATACAATGTGCGTGCGCATGCACGAGAGGGTGGGGGGCTAGATAGGCAATGCATGTATTTAGCGCGAGAGGGTGAGAGGGAGAGGGGGGAGAGCTCGGCATGGGGTGCAATGGCGGGTGTGTGAGGTAAATACATTTGGTAACAGAGTGGAAAAAGGGGTTGTGTAGTTGAGATACTTAGAGATCGAACATGGAGAGAAAGAATGAACGTGTGTTGGAAACTGATAGCTTCCTAAGGTGGTTAGGAGAGGAAGATTGACCGGTACAGGAAGTATGTAGTGTTTGTGTGGGGGGGGGGGTGCTAAAAACAACATTTGAATGTACATAGTACGAGACTTAATATCGATGTTTCAATTCGGTGTACATTGTAAGATTTGAACCGAGGAGCAGGCATACGGGAAATTATTTCGAATTCATGCCATACTAAGTCTCGAAAAGTTGACATTGACTCAGTTTGTTGTGCCATTTTGTAGGTCATATGTTTGAATCCATCCAAAAGTTTTCTCACTACCATGGTGTTCATCATATACATATGCATTTTGTCAGTGTACTAGAGTAGGGGTACCCTAGTATCCCGAACTCGTGCACGGGCAGTTGCAGCGCCCCGAGGCAAGGCTTGCCGGGTGACCGCCGAGACCCTCCGTGGCTCCCTTGAAGACCATTCAAGAACAAAGTACTCAAACCAAGGCCCCGGCAAGAGGAGCTTGCCGGGAAGGCCAACCCAGGCCCCGACAAGAGGATCTTGCCGGGAAGAGACAAGACCCCGGCAAAAGGAGCTTGCCGGGAAGGCCACTCAAGGCATACCAAGAAAGCTTGCCGCGACGCGCCCTGCGTCCCGGCAAGGCCCGGAGAGCAACAAGCTCCCAAACACGACAAGACGACGACCGCGGCAAGGAGCTCGCCGCGGGAAACCCCCACTTCGTGCCCGCGCTCCAGCACACCTGCTAACGTGTCGCTCTAGGACTCTCCCAAGCACACGCGGCAGGAGGCTGTGCAGCTAGGGGTGCTCGGTGGCAAGCAGAGATGAAGAGAAGGCCATCCTGGCAAACGGTGGCGCTCCTAACGGTCACTTTTTGCATTGTTTAGGCAACTCAGACAAGCATTTAATGCCCTTGTCCCCTGCCGTCAGAGTTAGGTAGGGTGCACTGTATCCACAGTAGCGGTAGCTGCACCTACCGCATCCTTTTCCATTTTAACCCTTCTTGTCTATGTTGCCCCCTGTCGATGACCCCTCGAAAGTATAAAAGGAGGCCCAAGCGCAACGTAGAAGGGGGTTCGGCCGGCTCGGCTCATTCGGAAGCACCAGAAACACTCCCACGCTCAGTCTGATAGCGTCCATCGCTCCTGAGCAAGGATTCAATATACACAAACAAGCAGCAGTAGGGTTTTACGCATCCGTGCGGCCCGAAGCTGGGTAAAAACCGCTCGCGTGTACCGCCTTGATCCGCTCTTTGTGCGGCCTCCGCCCTCACCGAACCGAAAGGGGCCCTGTCCCCATAGGTGTTGGTGGAATCAGCCCCCCCCCCCGACATCTCTGGCGCGCCAGGTAGGGGGCGTCGAGATCGTGCGAACCCGATCCGGCGTGCACGCGAGCTAAATCTTCATCGTCTTCACCCACATGCCACCGAAGAAGAAGGCTTCGGGGGCAACAACCCCGTCTGCGTCGCCTCCACCACCTTCGGAGCAGGCGGACGGTGGAGTGGACGCCGGCGGAAGAATGGACATCGACGAGGGTGCCCACAGCGCTGCCAAGTCCAAGGACAAGGCCGCGCAGACCTCGGCGTCCATACGCCCACCGCGCCCATCTCAGGAGGCGCGGGACCAGCAGCGTTGTGGCGTTCGCAGCGCCACACGTCCGCTGGCCCAAGATCAAGCTGGTGGTTCGCGTGGCGTTCAAGACCAGCATGCACGCCAGCATGCTGGCCCCAGCGAGGTGCGGTCGCCTGGACGGGACACTGCTCCTTCTAACTTGGTTAGGAGTCCGAGCATGTCCCGCTCCTCGCACCGTTCACCTCTGCCGCCCACCACGCCGGTGGAAGCCTTGGCGCGGGCCCAGCTACTCCTAGATTATCCTCTGACGGCGGACAAGACCGACGAATGGAGGGCCACTATCCAGAGCCTCATCGGCTTCGCCAACGGCGACACTGCGTGGCAACCAAGCACCTCGCTGCCGCGGCAGGACAGCCGGACGCGAGCCGATGGCAACAAGACTGGGGGAGGTGCGACTTCCATGCACTCTCCACTACGAAGGCCAAAATCGCCGACTCGCCGGGTCCACCCCGACAGCGGCTCCACCGCGTCGTCGGACCCACGAGCTCGTCGCGACCAGCGCCAAGTTCTCCATGAACGACAACAAGAAGACGCTCGAACCTGCATCGAGCGCCGAAGAGAAGCGCGACGTCAATCCGACAAGCGCGCTGGGCCCTCTGTTGACATGCATGCGCCAGGGGAACCAGGCGATCTGCCGTACGCGGTAGGTTGTCCTGCGTTCACCCGTGAGCTGCGGCAAGTCCAGTGGCCCAGCACAAAGAATTTCAAACCAGACGTACCAGAGAAGTACGACGGCAAGACGCATCTGTCAGAGTTTCTCAGCATCTACACCATCGCGGTGCAGGCTGCCGGGGGATGGGACGACAAGATCCTTGCCAACTACTTCCCACTGGTACTCAAGCCCAATGTCAGATCCTGGCTCATGCACTTGCCAGACAACTCCATATCCTCCTGGGCTGATCTGCGCCATCAGTTTGTCGGCGCCTTTACAGGCGGCCACAAACCACATGGCCAAGAGAGCGATCTTCATCTGCTCGCCCAGAAGGAAGGAGAGCCACTGCGCAAGTACATTCAGAGATTCAGCCGTGTACAGCACAACATCCCAGACGTCCACCCCGCCGCGATCATTAGCGCGTTCCATCAGAACTGCGAAACCGAAGGATGAGGGAGGAGATGGCGATGTGTAAGATCAGAGACGTCAGCGAGCTTTACGCCCTGGCCGACAAGTGTGCACGCGCTGAAGAGGGGAGGAGGCTCCCCGGAGAGGATACAGGAGCAGGAGGATCTGACAGTGAGGATGCCGCCCCGACAAGGAAAGGCCGGCGGCGGAACAATAGAAGGAAAAAGGGCAAGGAAGTGCTAGCTGTCGAGCAGACCGGCAACGGAGGTGGCGCCAAGGAAGCTAAAGCTGGTGGCTCCGACAAGGAGGCCCAGCCTGTGGCGGCCGCCGACAAGCAGGACGGCTCCGGCAAGCAGTATTGTAAGATCCACCGCACCAGGGGTCACGATCTCCAGAACTGCAAGAAAGTCGAACAGCTTGTTGAGCAACAGAAAGCTGAATACGAGCGACGCGACAAGGAGAAGGCCCAGGAAGGTGCTGGTGGATCCGGCAAGAAACGTCCCGGCCGAGGAGGACGCCGCGGCAAGGCCAAGCAGCGGCAAGGAGACAGACCTCCCCGCGGCCGCGACAAGGATGAAGATGACGACGATGATGAAGACATGGATGATGACGAGGCCGATGAGCAGGAATTTCAGAAAGCCACAGGGGTCCTGTGCGTTGACGGTGGTGCTTCTCTGTATACTTCGCACCGCCAACTCAAGCAGTGGATGCGGGAAGTGACTGCAGCAGAGCCATCCATAGAGTCACGCAAGCCTCTGAAATGGTCCAGCACGCCTATCATCTTTGACATTGAGGATCACCCTGATCGCGTAACTGCGGTCGGGTGCTTGCCGATGTTGGTCTCACCAACTATCCGCAACCTCAAGGTCACGAAGATGCTAGTTGACAGCGGGGCCGGCTTGAATCTGATCTCCTCTGCGGTCCTTCAGAAACTCCAGATTCCTGACAGCAAGCTCGAGGAGACCGGCACATTCCAAGGAATCAGCTCGGGAAGAAGCAAGCCGAAGGGAAAGATCACGCTGCCGGTCACATTTGGCAGCAAGATGAATTTCAGAACTGAGAGGGTCACATTTGACGTTGCCGATTTTCCATTGCCCTACAATGGGATCCTTGGCCGTCCAGCGCTCGCCAAGTTTATGGCAGCCTCTCACTATACATAAAACATGCTCAGGATGCCAGGCCCGATAAGTGTCATCTCTGTCCCCGGCGACAAGAGAGATGCCATTATCTGCGCCGACAAGATCTACCAGGAAGCAGCAGCCGCAGCTGATCACAACATACTTGCCGCTGAAGCTCCCGGGGGGAAGAAGAAGACAAAGTCCGGCAAGAGCTCTGATGCCCACTCCGGCAAGCGCACCTCTTCGGAGTGCTGCGCTACCGTCGAGGACGCACCATCGAGCTCCACCGGCAAGTGCAAGAAGACAATGGCGGCTCTACCCGAGACCAAGAAGGTGTCCGCCAAGAAGGACGACACTAGTGGTACCTTCACCATCAGTGCCACGCTTGACCCCAAATAGGAAAGCGTGCTCGTTGCTTTCCTGCGGGCGAATGTCGACGTGTTTGCATGGCAACCGTCTGATATCCCCGGTGTTCCCAGGAAAGTAATCGGGCACCACCTTGCCGTCTGTCCTCATGCGCGGCCCGTCAAGCAGAGAGTCAGGAAGCAGGCAGTGGAGCGCCAAGAGTTCATTGCAGAAGAGATCAGGAAATTGGAAGTAGCAGGCCTTGTCAGAGGAGTGCTCCATCCCACGTGGTTGGCCAATCCTGTAGTCGTGTGGAAGGCGAACGGGAAATGGAGGCTTTGTATAGACTTCACTAATGTCAATAAAGCTTGTCCCAAAGATCCATTTCCCTTGCCACGTATTGACCAGATTGTTGACTCCATAGCTGGATGTGATTTGCTTTCATTTCTTGATGCATACTCAGGATACCATCAGATCTTCATGGCAGAAGAAGATGAGGAAAAAACCGCATTTATCACCCCTTGCGGCACATACTGTTTTGTACGGATGCCCTTTGGGTTGAAGAATGCTGGTTCAACATTTGCAAGGGTAGTCCATGTCGCTTTTGAGCCACAGATACACAGAAATGTGGAAGCCTACATGGATGATATAGTGGTCAAGAGCAAGGACAAGGCTACCCTGATCCAAGATTTAGATGAAACTTTTGCAAATCTGCGCAAGATCAACCTGAAGCTCAATCCCGAGAAGTGCGTGTTTGGAGTCCCTTCCGGCAAGCTTCTCGGGTTCTTTGTGTCTCAGCGGGGAATTGAAGCCAACCCCGACAAGATCAAGGCCATCGAGCAGATTGAAGCACCGAAGCGCGTCAAGGATGTGCGAAGGCTTGCCGGTTGCATGGCTGCTCTCAGCAGG
Source organism: Triticum aestivum (assembly GCF_018294505.1). Taxonomy (NCBI): domain Eukaryota; kingdom Viridiplantae; phylum Streptophyta; class Magnoliopsida; order Poales; family Poaceae; genus Triticum; species Triticum aestivum. The sequence continues at coordinate 707,985,390 of NC_057797.1, read as the reverse complement.
TTTATCTCTAAGTCTGCTGAGCGCACCCTGCCGTTTTTCAAAATATTGAAAAAGGCAGGTCTAATGAAATGGACTCCGGAAGCGGAGGCCGCGCTGCAGGAATTGAAGAGGTACCTGTCCTCCACTCCAATACTTGTCGCACCTAAGCCACAAGAGAAGTTGCTGCTGTACCTAGCGGCAACCAATCAAGTGGTTAGTGCTGCGTTAGTAGCGGAGAGGGAGGCGGATGATGAGCCAGAGACCGCGACAAGTGAATCCAGCGACAAGCACGGGGCTTCTCTGACAAGCTCTGGTCCCGACAAAGATGAATCTGCGCAGACATGCAAGGACGTGCAGAAGAAGATGGTGCAGCGCCCAGTTTACTTTGTCAGCTCCCTTCTCCAGGGGGCTAGGTCGAGGTACTCTGGTGTGCAAAAATTGCTTTTCGGCCTTCTCATGGCCTTGAGAAAGCTGCGCCATTACTTCCAGGCACACGAGATCACAGTTGTCACTCGCTTTCCGCTGAAGAGGATACTGCAGAATCCAGAAGCAACAGGCAGGATTGTCGAGTGGGCATTGGAACTATCAAGCTTTGGCCTCAAGTTTGAGAGCACTGCAACGATCCAAATCAGGGCATTGGCAGAGTTCATAGCAGAGTGGATGCCAACTCCAGATGAAGAAATTCCAGAAACGAGCATCCCCGTCAAGGAGACAAGCAAAGAGTGGCTGATGTATTTTGATGGTGCCTTCTCGCTGCAAGGCGCCGGTGCTGGCGTGCTGCTTATCGCACCCACCGGAGAGCACCTCAAGTACGTAGTCCAGATACACTTTCCCAATGAGCAAGCAACGAACAATACTGCAGAGTATGAGGGTTTGCTTGCCGGCCTCAGAATCGCAGCCGACCTTGGGATCAAGAAACTCATTGTAAGGGGTGACTCGCAGCTTGTCTTCCGCCAAGTGAACAAGAACTACCAGAGTCCATTGATGGAAGCTTATGTTGATGAAGTGAGAAAGCTAGAAGAACACTTTGACGGCCTGCAAATGGAACACGTTCCACGAGCTCAGAACGACATTGCTGATGGCCTGTCAAAGTGCGCTGCACTAAAGTTACCTGTGGAACCAGGGATCTTTTTGCTCAAGCTGACTCAACCATCCGTGACACCATCAACTGGACAGAATAAGAAGAGGAAGTTGGGTTATGGTGACTACTTTCCGGCAGAGCTTCTCAAAGCCGCCGCCAAGAAGGTCCCCAAGATCGACGCCAAGAGTGCTGAGGAGCAGTCTGCTCCGGCGAACCTCTTGGTTTGTTCCGTTGAAGCAGACGCTCCCGACAAGTTTTGCTCCGACAAGCTTGCCGGGGAATATCACGCTCCGGCAGAGCCGTAGGTTCTTGCCGTAGAAGCGGATGTTCCCGCAGCAACAGATACGCCTTTAGTCCTTGTTGTCGAGCCACAAGCTCCAGCATGGGCGCAGCAGATTGTCCGTTTCCTTCAGACAGGAGAGCTTCTCGAAGAGCAAGAAGAAGCTGAAAGAGTAGCCCGGCAGTCAAGTATGTACAAGTTTGTCGACAACACACTGTACAGAATAAGACTCAACGGTGTGAAATTGAAGTGCATTCGCCGGGAAGATGGACAACAGCTGTTGGCAGAGATACACGGAGGCATATGTGGTCACCACATTGGCGCAAGAGCACTTGCCGGCAAAGCATTCCGACAAGGCTTCTTCTGGCCGACAGCCCTCCAGGATGCAACTGCACAAGTAACCAAGTGTGAAGCGTGCCAGTTCCATTCCAAGTAGATACACCAACCAGCTCAAGCTCTCCAGACGATCCCTTTATCCTGGCCATTTTCGGTCTGGGGGCTCGACATCCTCGGCCCCTTCCCCCGAGCTGTCGGGGGCTTTGAGTTCTTGTACGTTGCAATCGACAAGTTGACAAAGTGGCCGGAAGTGGAACCAGTGAGGAAGGTGACAGCACAGTCAGCAGTCAAGTTCTTCAGGTCGATTGTTTGTCGTTTCGGGATCCCTAACAGGATCATCACCGACAACGGCACTCAATTTACGAGCTGCACCTTCATGCAGTACGTCCAAGATCTTGGCGCCAAGATCTGCTTCGCTTCTGTTGCTCACCCGAGAAGCAACGGTCAAGCGGAGCGGGCAAATGCTGAAGTGCTGCGAGGCCTCAAGACCAGAACTTTCGATAGGCTGCACAAGTGCGGAAGAAACTGGATCGAGGAGCTGCTGGTGGTTCTTTGGTCGATCAGGACGACACCAAATCGAGCCACTGGCCAGACACCCTTTGCTCTAGTCTATGGAGCAGAGGCAGTTCTCCCCACGGAACTCGTTTACGGGTCGCCTCGAGTGCTCTCTTATGATGAGCTCGAGCAAGAGCAGCTGCGACAAGATGACGCGCTGCTCCTTGAGGAAGACCGTCTCCAGGCTGCTGTGCGAGCCGCTCGCTACCAGCAAGCTTTGCGTCGCTATCATAGCCGCAAAGTTAAAGCCAGGAGCTTCGAGGAAGGCGACCTTGTTCTTCGGCGTGTTCAGTCCGCCAAGAATTCCAACAAGTTGACGCCGAAGTGGGAAGGCCCTTATCGGGTGAAACGAGTCACTAGGCTCGGCGCTGTCCGCCTTGAGACCGAAGATGGCATTCCGGTGAGCAACTCCTGGAACATTGAACATCTTCGTAAGTTTTACCCGTAAGGCGCGGTTGCCGGAAGCTTTTCCGGCAACCACCTTTTGTACAAGTCTTGCAGCTGTTGCATGTAATCCTTTGTACAAAGCCGGGCGCAGACCCCATGCACCAGTAAAGTTCATGTGCCCCGCACATCTTGTCAGTTTTTTATGCTATAATCCTTTTTCGCATATGTTATCTAACACTTTGTGCAGCACTAGACCCCGGTAAGCGATAACGAGCCCAAGGCTCCATATCATTACTTTATTTCTCTGTTTCTTTCTCAAAGAAGGAAGGTTCCCTTGCCCACAAGGTTTGCCGGGGGGGAAGGAGAAGATAATGGTGTGGACCAGGCCGTTCAAGAAAATTTCTCCTTGCCGGGAAGCAGACGACAGAAAAGCTAAGTTGCTAAAGCTTGAGTAATCAGTTTTTTTTTGAGTTTTTGAGTTATTTTCCTTGAACGACCGTGCTTTGTATGGAAAACCTGTGCGCAGAGGAACCAACTCGTAGCTAGTTGCGCCTTTACTTTGTTTCGAGTCCGCTCAACAGCTTAAGTGAGCTGCTAGTGCCCTTACTTTGCTTCGAGTCCGCTCAGCAACTTAAGTGAGCCGCTAGCGCCCTTACTTTGTTTCGAGTCCGCTCAATAACTTAAGTGAGCTGCAACTAGTTGCGACAAGGTTGCTTGTCGGTAGCGACCCCGCCAGCAGGCTGCTGAAGTTCCGCACTCGGCGCTCGCGGCAAGGGTACCTGCACCGGCAAGTTTCCCTAGAAAGCGTAGGGCAGAGCCATACAAAGCCAAGAGTCGAGTAAAGGAACTAACACAACAATTCTTTGCCTAAGATAGAGTTATATTACAAAAATAACTTGTCGCGCCTCTAATAAAGTGTTCTTATGACATGACTGGCAACGACAAGAGAAGAAGAAAACGGACGACACCTGGGCCCCGGCAAGCCAGAATCGCTGGGGGCTGCGAGTGCCAAGAATCGTCCACGGCAAACCAGAGTTGCCGGGGGCTGCAATATCAGATAAGTCTTCCATCCCTCATCATGCATCCTCTTATGGACTGGGGAATGCGAAACCGCGTTTCTTCCCAGAAACTGCCGTGCTCCCTCAACTCTAGGCCCTGGGGCTCGTTCCCGGGGCCAAGTTTGGTCATAGTCGCGGTAGCAAAGGGATGAAACGAGGAGACCACACCCACCTTGTTCCCGCCTCCGTCAAAGGCGTGAGAAAGGTCGAGCGACGTGGGAAGGCGACAGGGCCTGTTGCCGGGAGATGAAATGTCTGTCCGAGGGATACCAAGGATTTGCTCCTTGGCGTGGGTTTAACTCGCGAGACAAATAACCCGGTAAGCATCCCCTTTTCATTAAAAAACATCCCACTCAGGTACAGTCCATAGAGGATGGAAAACATGAAAGAGAGGATTACAAGTTTTAGATACAGCTAAGGCTCGAAGGCTTACAAATTAAAAAGATAAGATGCCCGTAATCCCTTTCCTGTCCCTCTCTTCAGGAGGCAGGTCAAGGAGGCGAAAAGGGCAAAAGGAGCGCCTAGGCGAGCTACGGGTGCCAGAAGACACCAAGAGAACATCCCGGGGGCCGTCCGAAGGCTGGACGGCGATGGCGGCGCCGGAAGCGGGGCTCGAAGACGGGGCGGCAGGACGTCAGCACGCTGTCGAGGGCACCACGCCCTCGTACTCCGACCTGACGGCCTTGTCGCCAGCCCTCTTCCCCTTCCGCAGCCTCCCTACGCCAGCCGCCCAAGGAGACGACCCCGGGGAGTTCAAGGAGCCGGCGACACGGATGATGGGGTCGCCGGTGCCGCGCGAAGCGGCGCCCGATGCCTAGTCGGACCCGCCACCACGCCGCCCGCTACCCTCATCGTCGCTGTCGCTCTCCTCCTCGTCACTCTCGCTCGAGGAGGAGCCTTCGCTGTCGGAGGAGCTGTCCATGCAGCACTCCGCCCGAGTGCCGAAGCACCCGAAGACCTTGACGGAGAGGAGATCGCCCTCCATCAACTTAAAATGGAGGGTAAACCCCTCCATCAGGCTGTGGATGCGGGCGAACGTCTTCCACCCTCGATCAAGATACATCACATTAGGGGCTGGGAATACAACGCGGACTCGCGTGCCGCTGATCCCACAGCCCCTCATGTGCAGTCTCAGTGTCTCGGGCGGGTCCAACTCCATCGCGCGCGCAAACGGAGCTGGAAGCCGGAGGCGACGACGAGGCGCCCGGCGCAGCTTGACAAAGAACTCGCAAGGGTTGTCCCCTATGTGGACCGCCATGGGGGGAGGAGCCACCGGCGGAGGCGAAGCTGGCGCGCCGCCCCGTCCGCCCCTTCCCCGAGCGCCTCGACCTCGTCCTCGACCTCGTCCGTGACCTCGCCCCCTCCCTCTTCCCCTTATGGATGGCTCTGCCACCACGGGCGTGGAAGATGGAGAGATGCGCTGTCTGGCGGCGACCCTTGCCGCCACCGATGAAGGGCCTGGGTTCCCTTTCTACATGGCGAATGAGAGAAAGGGGAGCAGAAGCTGAAGAAAGGAGGAGATGAGAGAGTGCGGTTTCCTGTGCTCCCCTCCCCGCTCTTTATAAAGGAGCGAGGTGGGGGTTCGGCCGCCCAGCTCACCGAATCAAGGCACGGGAAGAGCAGGGAGTCGGGGCCATCCCGCTGCCTCTGCTCGCGACGGCCCAGTTTCCCACTTCCACCGTCCGCGACCCCAAGCGCATGGGAGCCGCGTGGCGGAGATGCAGAACCAAGGCGAAGGATGAGGCGGCCTCGCTCCGCCCCGTGATCGCGGGGAGTGGACATCCCGAAAACCGCGCACTGGCCCCGTCCAGTAAATGCACCACGCCCCCACGCCTACCTCCGTTTAGGGAGGAGGGCGTGAACCGTCTCCATCATCATGGCCTGACGCATGCTCGAGGGGCTTAGCCCCGCGCACGCCGCCCGCGTCACCCACGACGCCGCGTTTGACTTGTGCCATTCTGGGCGTGCGCGGCGGGAGCGGAGAGATAGGCGGCGTGACCTAGGCCGCGCATGCCCGTGCACTGTTTTGGGCCTGGCCCAACAGTGCTCGGCACCATGTATGGCCCAGGCCCGGGGGCTCCTGTCGGTGTACTAGAGTAGGGGTACCCTAGTATCCCGAACTCGTGCACGGGCAGTTGCAGCGCCCCGCGGCAAGGCTTGCCGGGTGACCGCCAAGACCATCCGTGGCTCCCTTGAAGACCATTCAAGAACAAAGTACTCAAACCAAGGCCCCGGCAAGAGGAGCTTGCCGAGAAGGCCAACCCAGGCCCCGACAAGAGGATCTTGCCGGGAAGAGACAAGACCCCGGCAAAAGGAGCTTGCCGGGAAGGCCACTCAAGGCATACCAAGAAAGCTTGCCGCGAAGCGCCCTGCGTCCCGGCAAGGCCCGGAGAGCAACAAGCTCCCAAACACGACAAGACGACGACCGCGGCAAGGAGCTCGCTGCGGGAAACCCCCACTTCGTGCCCGCGCTCCAGCACACCTGCTAACGTGTCCCTCTAGGACTCTCCCATGCACACGTGGCAGGAGGCTGTGCAGCTAGGGGTGCGCGGTGGCAAGCAGAGATGAAGAGAAGGCCATCGTGGCAAACGGTGGCGCTCCTAACGGTCACTTTTTGCACTGTTTAGGCAACTCAGACAGGCATTTAATGCCCTTGTCCCCTGCCGTCAGAGTTAGGTAGGGTGTACTGTATCCACAGTAGCGGTAGCTGCACCTACCGCATCCTTTTCCATTTTTACCCTTCTTGTCTACGTTGCCCCCTGTCGGTGACCCCTTGAAAGTATAAAAGGAGGCCCAAGCGCAACGTAGAAGGGGGTTCGGCCGGCTCGGCTCATTCGGAAGCACCAGAAACACTCCCACGCTCAGTCTGATAGCGTCCATCGCTCCTGAGCAAGGATTCAATATACACAAACAAGCAGCAGTAGGGTTTTACGCATCCGTGCGGCCCGAAGCTGGGTAAAAACGGCTCGCGTGTACCGCCTCGATCCGCTCTTTGTGCGGCCTCCACCCTCACCGAACCGAAAGGGGCTCTGTCCCCATAGGTGTTGGTGGAATCA
>NC_057797.1:707941688-707977843 GCF_018294505.1 Triticum aestivum | reverse complement strand
CTCTAGCGCGCGAGGTTTGGCCGGCTCGGCTCATTCGGAAGCACCAGAAACACTCCCACGCTCAGTCTGATAGCGTCCATCGCTCCTGAGCAAGGATTCAATATACACAAACAAGCAGCAGTAGGGTTTTACGCATCCGTGCGGCCCGAAGCTGGGTAAAAACCGCTCGCGTGTACCGCCTCGATCCGCTCTTTGTGCGGCCTCCGCCCTCACCGAACCGAAAGGGGCCCTGTCCCCATAGGTGTAGGTGGAATCAGCCTCCCCGACACATTTGTATTAAAAAAGTAGCATGGATACAGTGAAATGCGAAATCCACGTTAGAATTGGAGATCGCTATGTGACACACACGATAATTCAAATAACTAACTACGTGACACACACTCTAATTCAAATAACTAATTATGTGAGACACACTCTAATCCACGTTAGCGTGGGTACCGTTTTGATTTTTTTTCAAATAACTCCTCATTAATTAATTTATAGTACTCCGTCTGTTCACTTTTATAAGACCTTGAAGACATTTCAGACAATGTGCAAAACAGTTCATTTTAAGTTGTTGAAACGACTTACAGAAGTGAACGGATGGAGTATCTCTTTTCGAATGACTAATTATTGCAAGGAAAACACGGGCATGGTAATACATATAGATTCATTTGCAAATGAAAGAAGATTCGTCTGCATTCTCAAATGTAGGCACACCAGGCAAACCAGGGTCGTGTCATTGTGGATGCTGCTTTGGTGCCTTAAAGGCAACTGCCTTTGCATCACTGACATGTGGGCTAGCCACCTGTTGGTCCCATATGTCATGGACACAAAGGCAGGTGCCTTAAGGCACCGAAGCATAGTCCTGTTGGGGTGGTCGTGTGAGTCGGACGGACGCGTAGCACCCAGCCACCCACCCCCCTTCCCCCCCGAAAAAAGGACGACGGAAATATAAGTTCACGCTTCCATGTTTCGGATTGAAATATCTGGCGGCCCCAATTCCAGCCCTACAAAATCTCTCTTCTCCACCGTCCCCTTCCGCGCCCAGATTGCTCAAATCCCTAATTCGCCGCCAACCATCGAATCGCCCCTCGTCTCGTTTCTTTCCCCACCGTTCCCCACCTCTGTGCCGGATGACGACGACGAAGACGATGGTCGCACTTCACCACCGCACCGGAGCTATGTCATCTACGCCCTCGTCCACCGCACCGGGTGGTCCACCGACAACGTCGGCCGCCGCAACCGATGTGCCTCACAGACACCGAGTTCCACCGCATCAGGTGCGCTTCACCGACGCCATCTCCCAGCTCACCGGGGCTACTTCACTGAGCACATCATCGCACCTTCGCCCCCCGAGGCCGTTGGGGCTTCACCAACGGTCTCGTCCACTGCATCGTAGCGCTCCGCTGCCACTCAAGATCTGCATTCGTGCGCGGCTAGCCAACGCCAGCGCATCACCCTCAACGGCTCTGAAGTGACCCGCACTCTAGCTAGGCGAGCATGCCCAAACGCCAGCCCGAACTAGGTATCCACACATCACTCCCTTGTGCACTGTTCCGACGATGTTTGGATATCCTTTAACTGCTCTCTTAGCTTACACGCCTATGCAACTCTGACCTTAACTCTTATTTCTTCTGGAGATATCATCTGAAACAAGAAAATCCATATTTTAGCGAAGCATGACAACGCTACGGGATCTGGTACACATCTTGCACAACCGTATAACCTTGTAAATATCTGTCCTCCGGTACAACATCATGGTCGATTCCTCTTATTTCATCAACCATTCGTCATGTCAAAAATGCAGATGGGGATGCAAGGAGCACAAGGCCTGCACATCCAAGCAAGTGGTAACATGGACTTGTACATGGAACATCCCAAGCGCAAGCAGAGCTGCAGTGAGCCTGTACAACAAGCTAGCGTAAGTCCCTGCATTTCATTTAATTCGTACTGGCATTCATGTATGATTTGTGTGAAGTGGCTGATCCACGAATTCAAGTTACCAGGTGCGAACATTTAACTTAAAAAATAAGAAGGCACTTGGACTCCGGAAATCAACATAACTTGAGAAATGTGAAGCTACATGCACTTTGAAAACCAGCTAATGATCCAAAGTAGTTCAGATTATAAACACTAAATGATGCAAGCACCAAAAAACACAAAATGCAACATGGTGTACAAGGACTACAAACATGGTCTGTACCTGCTTGAATTATTCGTTCTCTGGCTGAAAATATCGAAGTGTAATTGCACGTATAACCAGTGCACAAACTGCATATCAATATATCTATCCTGCAGAAGTATGCCAATAGTTTCAAACAACAGATTAGAAAAGTTTTATGCTATGTTGTCATGATACGGGGACTTTCTGGTTGATGGCCTCGACGTTTCCTCAAGCTATGAAAATGCACTATAATTTGCTTGTCATCAATGCCTGCAAATCTCTGTCTCTCTCAACATAGTAGATCATCATTAGACACTAAATCCTTCAATGAGCTTGCAAAATGCTTGCATTAGATCCCTCATTAGACACTATATGTTCATCACCAGGAGCATGTAAAATGTTTGCATCAAATCCTTCATTAGCAGTCTGTTCATTAGACACTTCAGGCTCAAGAACAACATGAGCTTGTATGTTTGCACCAGAAACTTGATTAGATACATCAGATTCAGTCAGTTCAGTATTGATTGGGGGAGTTATAAAATAAGTAGAAATTGGTTTCATTTTCTCATAGATTCCCTACATACAAGCAGTTTTACAACACCGTCATGTTTAACTATTGGCCAGAAATTGAAGAGTTGAATTAGATATAATCAGGGATGTGATGTACCTGCTCATTGCGCATGCTACTCTTGCAACTAGTGATTGTCCGTTTGCGCAAGCTCGATGCCATGCCCGTGCTGCCGCCGCTGCCTCCCACGCAGGCTACACCCAGGGTTGGATCTTCATCTTCTTGTCCTTCCGTTCGCTTGAAGCCCAGCGACCGCCCTCCATCGAGCGCGCGAGGAAGTCATGTGTCGGTCTGTCTAGCGGCGGCTAGGTTAGGAGCAAACTAGACTGGAGGCTGGAGCGAATGAATTGGGATTTTTCCTGCTGTCGATCGATATGGGAGGCGCTCGTTTGGGCCGCTAGCCTGCTATAGGGCCTGCCTTGCACTTATGTTATTGGCCCATCCAAATTGAAACATTTTTCTTTATTTTTTACATTGCCTGCTCGTGCGTTGGGACGAACAAAACTAGCATGGGCCAACCTGGACGACTCAAACTAGGTGCACACTTTCCAGCCACCTGAGGTGGCCGCCCATACCAGCCCCTATGGTGGCGTCGCCCCTTTTTGCGTGTATGATTGGATAGTGAAAAATATTCTAGTGGAGCTTTTGATTTACCCACAGAATGGTTGAATTGCTTGTTTCTATGAACTGAGTTCGCCAATAATGTGAAGGATGCCAGTCTTTTGATCCTATTGTAGATTGCTTAGATCTCGATATGCCAAAAGTAATCGCATGAAATATACAGTAAAAGCTAGTGTGATGTGTTTGGCTACAACTAGTCTGACTACACTTTCTCATATAACATATCAAGGACGCACCATCTTACCAGATTAACCATTCGACTTACCCATGCAGTGTGGGAAGAAAGAAGTATTGGGACTGTGTATCCAAGCAATTGATGCCATGGACTCCTTCGTACAACCATCAAAGCGAAAAAGAAGTTGCAGTGTGCCTGTACAAAGAACTAGCATAAGTTTAGTTACCTGCTTCTCGGAATTTTAGTTAGCCACTTATTGCAAAATTGTTCAATTACGTTGCTTTGCTTAATTTAGTTTGCTACTGATTACATAATGGCACAGCTTGTTAATCATATTGTAGACTGCGCCTATCTATGTATTTGATACTTACTGTTAAGAATTACCTGTTTGCCTTAACTTAAATATCTACTTGTTTGTTTAACTGCTTTGCTGCTGCAACAGCGGGTTACAATGATGTTAATAACTACTTTTCAGCATCCAATTGAAACTCTTTAATTCCTTGTTTGTTTAACTGGTTTGCTGTTATAACTCCCAGTTGAGATGTTTTGCTAACTTCAACTTTTCTGAATCCAATCGGAACTTTAATGGCAAAACAGGTTAGCCCAAGATCAAAGAGCGAGGTCCCCATGGACGTTGCATCATCCCACGGCAGTGGAACCGGCCCAATCATGCATTATGAATTGCCAACTGCTGATGCTCTAGAGGCTAAACTAGTGGTAGAAAGAGATTCCGCTTCTGCACTTAGAGGTGAAGTTGACATGTTGAGGAAGCAAACAACACAATCACAAGCAGTGCTCAAGACAACCATTAAATATTTGGTGGATTTCAAAACGAAGCAAGCTGAGACTGACCAGATTGTTAACGTCCTGAAGGAAAAAAGGAAATTAAATTCCTACTTGGTAAATCATAGGTGAAATGTTCTTTCCATAGTTGAATAACCTTTGTGTTGTCTGTTCATGTAATCAATCAAACCATTTGTATTAGAGATCATGTAATAATTTTTTTTTGTTTGTAATTTTATTTGAGCACAAATCTGTATTAATTGATAAGACTCGGAGACATTTTATTTGGATTGATGTGCCAGACCTACAAATATGCCAATCGGGCTGAATGTGCATTCAGCAATACTAGTATAGATTGACCATAAGTGGCACGCATCTGTCGGGACCGGTTTTCCAATAAAACATTTATTTAAAAACAGACACTTGTGCCGACCAGTACAGAAGAATTCTCCTTACTGGCAGACAAAACCTTGATACAGAAATCCAGCAGTACTAAATATTATACAAGGTTGAGCTGAGGATGCTCAACAATTTATTACAAGCACGCCGATATTATGCATAAAGGCGGATATGACACAAGGATATGGTGGCATAACTACTAACTCGTAATAAAGGTGGATATGTCACAGTGGAGTGGGTGACACGACTCCGAAATCTTACAGCTCATCAAGTGTCGGAGTGAGAGCTGATGATTTTATTTGGGTAGCGGAAGCGTATATAATAAAAGTGATCAACTCCAGGATCGCACATGTCTGACTGGGACTCCTCTAGGCGTCGGACTCGCTATCGAACTCTTCATCCATAAGATCGCCTTCGTCAACATCTGGCCAAATCAACAAGCCAGGTGAGTACTTTGAATGTACTCGCAAGACAGTTTGGACATAAGATATAACAAATGTAAACATGATGCACATGAGCAGGTTAGTATGCAGAATCAAATAAATAAATTTGCACTGCACGATAAATAGAAGGAAGTCAGGCGGTAGTCCTCCTGAAATCCCAATAAGATAACTGAAGACCGATCGGGTGTCGAAAGCGATGCCTCGAAGGGTAAAAATAAACAAACATGCCGCAGTCGGGCGTCGGAGCGACACCACATAAAGGGCTTATATTGAATGTAAATAATAGGGCATGCCACAGTCGGACGTCTAAGCAACATCTTGAAAAGGGCTTGTAACAAAATTAAATGACAAGAGTGCCACAGTCGGACGTCTGAGCGACATCACATAAAGGGCTTATATCGAAAGTAAACAGCAACAATGACACAGTCGGACGTTTGAGCGACATCACATAAAGGGCTTATATCAAAAGTAAATAGCAATAATGGCTCAGCCGGACGTCTGGGCGACATCACATAAAGGGCTTATAGCTTATCATTCGAAATTAAGTAGTTCGTGAATTTAACTTATCACAAGGAAATATTCAGCACATAATAATCAACCAGTTAGTTCATTCACAGAAATAACATTCAGCTGAGTTTACCATTCTCAGTTTCAAACTTTTTCTCCAGAGATTGTCACTCGGGTTGACACTGAGATTGACGTTGAGACGAACACTGACACTGAGATGATGTCCAAGTCCTTACTCGTTGACATGGATACTCGAATGATTTTGACTCTGCAGAGTTTGTACTCTTTAACCACAGCCAACGGATTTCAGTAGTCACAAGGACTAGTTCCGTTTATGGTGTTTTAGAAGAAACACGTCTAACCAGTACGCACCCATTCCACATTCCGCTGCCAGGAATCTCCCTTGGCAACATTCAAGAAAAACCTTAAGACGAGGAGGCCACAACCTCGAATAGCATGGGATCAAATTTATATCGCGCGCTCTAAGGGGTGCCCCCCTCTCGGTCCCAACCGGAAACACCCATGCCCCCTGACCGGATGACGGGCTTTAATCCAGGGCCATGGAACCCTCATCGTGATCCCTCTGTTTGGTGTGTACACGGAAAGAGGTTTGCAACTTACTAAACCGCACTCTTTGCAGAAAACATGTGGCAGCACGAAGGGGAAACGAACGGGATCGAGACTTGATCCTCGTTGACACTGGAGTTACACGGTTGACGTAAGACTGGCATGCTTCAACAATACCATCTTACAACCTATCATGCCACCACATGCTCAGGTTATCTTATCATATGAACGTATCAAACTTCGAAGCTCACCGGTAGCTTACCTTGCATGTAACATAACATTCACTAATGCTTATATAAACATGCCATGAGAAAGAACTACTCGAACAAACATGCAAAACACTTATCATATCAAAGATTCAAACATGCTTTCCTGGTTCGGAGTAGTCGGAGTCTAGCTCGGTGAAGTTTGTGTCTCCTTTATCTCCTTCGGTATCTACGTATTAAAAGAAAATCGGATACTACATAAACAACGTGCGTGCACAAAAAGTTTCTCAAATATTTTTCAAATAAATATGAAAAAAAACTAGATAGAAAAACAAAGATGACAGAAAAAGATTCAAGTCAAAATCATCTTTTGTTTAAAAGTTATAAGGGTTTTAGTCCAGGGGCCTTTCTGTAATGAAACAGAAAGTTTCCAGGGTTTATATTATAAAAACAGAAAACGTTTCGTTAAGGAATACGCCATCCAATAGGGAAAACGTATTCTGCCCGAAGGCATTTTCAGAAAATGGTTCGAAAAAGAGAAAAAGCTAACGGGTGGTCCCACCCGTCAGGTTTGAAAATCAAAATAGGGCATTGGCGCCCGAGGGCCACGGTGGTCGCCGGCGGCGATCCACGGCGAGGCAGGGGAAAAGGAGGGTACCAGCATGTTGGCTGAATTCTTCCGCACCTGTGGGTGGCAGAGTTGGTCGTCGGTGAGCACTACATCGATGGCGGCCCCAACTCCGGCGGACGATGGCTCGGGTGATGGTGGATCTTGTCAGGGAAGGCTGCAAAAGCCAAATTGAGGCTCGGGTTAGGTGATTGAGTGCCCTAGGAGGCTACTGGCAGGGTTTGGGAGGCGGGGGTGCCATCACCGGAGTGGATCGTGCCGCAGCCCGAAGCGGATCGGGGTGGCCGGAGTTGGAGAAGAAGACCTCCTCGGGGTACTCCTCGGGGTCGAGCATAGTTCTGGCGAGGTGAAGGGAGTGGTGCTGGTCGAAGGCGGGCTCGGGGTTGCTATTTATAGCCGGCCAAAGGCGGTTGCCGAGAACTTGGAAACTCCGGCGAGTGATTACGGCGATGCAGAGGTTGAACGGGTGACTTAGGTGACAGGGCAGCTCCGCGATGGTCCACTGGTTCCACTCAAACACTAATCTAGGTTGGATCTGACCTGCTCCGCGGTTTCGATGGAACGGAGCTTCGTGGGCCCGTCAGCGGCAGAGAGTGCGCCCTGTGCTTGCCAGGCCACGGCGACGGTGCTGCGGCGTGTGCAGAGGCGGGGGTGGCCACGCGGAGGCTCCGGGTGGCTTGGGCGGTGCTGGACGATGCCGAAAGGCAGGGCCGGCCCCCTGTTGGGCGCCACGGGTGGCTCTGCCACCGCAGAAGACGCCGGTGCAGGCGAGACACGTCGCCACCAACGCCTGCCCAGCCAAACGATCTTGTGGCGCTCTCAATAAGGAGGGGGAGAAGTGAGCAAGAGGCCAGCGCGAGCACTGGCGAGATTGATGCCAAGCTCTGAAGAAAACGACGCCGCTGACTGAACTTGACACTAAACTCTGAATTTTTCTGATCTTTGACAGTAACAGTGCATGCCAGGTGTTCGATGAAATGTTTTTGGCATGAGGAAAATTTTTCTGGAGATGATCTTTGGTGAGGGGGTCTCTTGATGCATCTGGAGGCTGCCAGATTTTTGTCAGAATTTTTGGAAAAGGAAAAGTATGAATTTCTCCAAAATTGGCAATTCTGGTCCAAACTTGCAGCAAGCAAAATTTGAAAAATTTGAACTGAGGACAAGTGGATCATGATGGATCTAGGTTGGAGGTACTAAGGACTAGTCAGAGGAGTTTGTTTGGGACCAAAACTCAAAAGGAAACTTGTAGTTCCTTTGTAAGTCACCTAGGTCCAAAATAAAAGACAGAAATAGTTTTGAGGGTAAAATAAACAGAATAAAAATCAAAAATGGTTTGAAACTTGCTGGAGGTGGGAGTCTTGACTTGATCCAAGGCAGGGGTGGGTTTTGGAGGGCAATATCAACATGTGATATGGCAAAAGAGGGATTTTTGAAAGGGAAAGGAATAAAAACCAAAACTCCATAGGATTTCTTTTTAAATAAAAGAATTGCAAAACTCTCCAACATTATTGTGTTGAGCCAACAAAATTTTGAAAAACCCTTAAGGCCAAAGATCAAGATTTGGGATGAACCCAAACAAAATATTTGTCATAAAAGAAAAGTTTTTTTGAAAGGGAGAGTCCTTTAGAAATATTTGAAATAACCCCTTTCAAAACAAATAGAGAATTTTGGGTAAAACCAAGGATTTTTTTTTGGAGTGTTACAACACCTACCCCCTTAGGAAAAATCTCGTCCCCGAGATTTCAGCTGATCCTCAAATAGGTGTGGGAACTCTGCCCGGAGTGAGTCCTCTCTTTCCCATGTCGCTTCATCCTCGGTGTGGTTGCTCCACTGAACTTTGAAAATTTTAATTGTCTTCTGACGGGTCCTTCTTTCAGACTCCTCCAATATTTTTATTGGATGTTCCCTGTAGGTGAGGTCTAGTTGCACGTCAATGTTCTCATGTGATACTTGCTTCTCTGGGTTGCTTACGCATTTCCTCAACTGTGAGACATGGAACACGTCGTGGACGTCTGACAGCTCCTTGGGTAGGTCTAGCTAGTAGGCTACAGTGCCTCTTCGTGCAACCACACAGAAGGGTCCAATAAATCTTGGTGCTAGCTTTCCTTTCACTCTGAACCGTTGCAGGCCCCTCATAGGAGATACTCGTAAATACACAAAATCACCAGGTTCAAAGCTGACTTCATGATGTCTTTGATCATAATAACTCTTTTGTAGGCTCTGAGCTATCTTGAGCCGTTCTCTGATGAGTCTAACTTTCTCTCCAGCTTCCTTGAGCATGTCTGGGCCGAAGATACGGCTGTCTCCTGTTTCTGGCCAATTTAATGGAGTACGACATCTCTGCCCGTACAAGGCTTCAAAAGGTGCCATTTGTAGACTGGCTTGGTAACTGTTGTTGTATGCGAACTCGGCATATGGCAGGCTTTCTTCCCAACTAGTTCCATAGGTGAGGACACAGGCTCTCAACATGTCCTCTAGAATTTGGTTCACGCGTTCAGTTTGTCCATCAGTCTGGGGGTGGTATGTTGTACTGAATTCTAGTTGAGTTCCCAGAGCCTGTTGTAAGTGACCCCAGAATTTCAAGACAAATTGAGTGCCTCTGTCAGATATTATAGTCTTTGGAACTCCATGCAGGCAAACTATACGAGAGAGATAAAGCTTGGAAAGCTTCTGAGTGGTGTAGGTTGTCTTTACTGGGATGAAATGTGCCACCTTGGTCAATCTATCTGTGATGACCGGGGTAGTCCGACAATAAAATCCATTCCAATTTCGTTCCATTTCCACTCGGGTATCCGGTTTGGCTGCAATAGTCCCGCTGGTTTTTGATGTTCGGCTTTAATGCGTTGACAAGAATCTCAATGTGAAATGAAGGTGGCTATATCCCTCTTCATACCGTGCCACCAAAATCTTAATTGAATGTCCTTATACATTTTGGTTCCTCCAGGGTGGATTGAATATGGAGCGGTGTGGCCTTCAGCTAGAATTTGCTGTTTGAGGTCCTCTATATTTGGCACGCAGAGTCTGTCTCCGTACCATAATATTCCCTCATTGTTTACGATGAATTCCGAAGCCTTGCCCATACTCACTTTCCTTTTTATGCCTTCGATGCTGGGGTGTGCATGCTGAGCTTCCTTAATCTTCTCCACAAGGGTGGGTTGTATTTCCAAATTTGACACAGTGCCTTCCGTGACCATCACCAAGTTGAGTTTGGAGAATTCCTGTTGAAATTCAGGTCTCAAGCTATGTGGATTGTCGTTGTTTGAGCTGGGGTTCCGACTAAGAGCATCTGTCACTACATTTGCTTTTCCTGAATGGTAGTGGATGCCAACATCATAATCTTTCACTAATTCCAACCAGCGCTGTTGCCGTAAGTTGAGCTATGGCTGTGTGAAAATATATTTGAGACTTTTGTGGTCCGTATATATTTCACAATTATTTCCAAGCAAAAAGTGTCTCCACTCCTTGAGTGCATGAATGACTGCTGCCAATTCTAAGTCATGAGTGGGGTAATTTTCTTCATGCTTTCGAAGTTGTCTGGAAGCGTATGCGACTACTTTGCCCTCTTGCATTAGCACGCATCCGAGGCCTTTCCGGGATGCGTCACAATACACTTCAAAACTTTTGTGTATGTCTGGTATAACCAATACTGGTGTTGTTGTTAATTTTCTCTTGAGTTCTTGGAAACTTTTCTCGCAAGCGTCGGTCCATACAAATTTCTTATCCTTCTTGAGTAACTGTGTCATTGGTTTCGCTATGGTGGAGAACCCCTCAATGAACCTTTGGTAGTATCGAGCCATTCACAAAAAACTTCGGACATTCTGTTACGTTGGCTGGTGGTTTCCAGCCAAGTACAGCCTTGACTTTTTCTGGGTCCATGGCAACATCTTCTTGGGTTAATACGTGGCCTAGAAGACCAACCAGTCATAACCAAAATTCACACTTGCTGAATTTGGCGTATAATTGGTGCTTCCTTAATTCTCCCAGTACAATTCTGAGATGTTCTGCATGCTCTTCTGGTGTCTTAGAGTATACTAGAATATCATCAATGAATACCACAACAAATTTGTCCATAAATTTCATAAACACCTTGTTCATGAGATGGACAAAATATGCGGGGGCATTTGTTAGTCCAAACGGCATTAATGTAAACTCATATAATCTGTATCTGGATGTGAATGTTGTCTTAGGGATATCCTCTGTCCGTACTTTTAATTGATGATATCCTGATCTTAAATCAATTTTTGAGAAAACTTTAGCCTGTGCGAGCTGGTCAAATAAGTCATTTATCCGTGGCATTGGATATTTATTTTGATGGTGACCATGTTGAGTGCTCGATAATCTATGCATAATCTCAGGGTCCCATCCTTTTTCTTGGCAAATAATACTGGTGAACCCCAAGGTGAGGAACTGGCTCGTATAAATCCTTTGTCCAGTAATTCTTTTATTTGCTTCTTTAATTCTACCAACTCGGAGGGTGCCATCCTATAGGGTTTCTTGTAAATGGGGGTGGTTCCAGGTGCTAGTTCAATGCTGAACTCTATTTCCCGGTCTGGCGGCATGCTTGGTAGTTCTTGGGGAATACGTCAAGGAACTCACATACCACTGGAACTTTCCTTAGCTCTGAAATGTCCACTTTGTTCAACTTTGGTTGTTGTGATCTTGGTCTTTCTTGAGCTGTGACTCTTATTGTCTTCCCATGGTGATGAGTGAGAATTACCGTCTGGTTGAAGCAGTCGATAAATCCTTTGTTGGTGGTTAACCAATCCATTCCTAGGATAACATCCAGCCCTTCATTCTCCAATACAATGAGATTTGCTTGAAACTTTAGTCTTTCAAACACAATAACGACACCTTGGCAGTAACTCTGAGTGATTTGCTTATTCCCGGGGGACTTGATGATCATGGATTTTTCCAAAGGAAGCATCGAAAAATCATGTTGCAAAGCAAAACTCTTTGAAATGAACGAGTGAGAAGCTCCAGAATCAAACAAAATTGTGGCAGGTATTGTGTTGACACGGAACGTACCGAGTATGATATTCGGGGCATTCTGTGCTCCCTCCTTGGTCACATGGTTCAGGTGACCCCTTTTGTGATTGTTATTGGGGTTGAAGTTGTTACGCTTGGGCGCTGAGCTGTTTCCATTATTGTTCGGTTTTGGGGCCGAGTTTCTTGGCTTTGGGCACTGTTTAGCATAGTGTCCTTCCTCTCCACAAGCGTAGCAAGTAACACCCGGGCGATATGTAAAATCCTTGTCCCTTGCGTGAAAATTTTTGTTTGGGCGTGAAACATTGGTTGTGGGTCTGCTCGCTCCAATCTTCTGAGGGTCAGTCTTGTTCCGGTTGTTGCGAGCATGAGTAGTCTTGTCCCTTTTTCTCTTGCGAAATTCCTCCAAGTTGTGGCGCTCATTTTCCAATGTAATGGCCTTGTCCACAAGTGTTTTGAAATCCGGAAAGGTGTGTACGACCAGCTGGCATTTAAGTGCTGGTGCCAGACCATCCAGAAAATTCTCCATCTTTTTGTTCTCCATCATATGCTCTTCGTTGGCATAACGAGATAATAGAGTAAAATGACTATTGTAATCAGTCACTGTCATGCTTCTCTGCTTCAGCTCATAAAATTCCCTTTTCTTGATCTTCATAATGCTTCTGGGAATGTGCGCCCCACGAAATCCTTCTTTAAAATCTTCCCATGTGATATTGTTTTCATTCGGATGCATGTGTAGGAAATTCTCCCACCATGATGCGGCTGCTCCCGTGAGATAGTGAGGTGCATAAAGTACCTTCTCACGGTCTGAACACTATGCAATAATGAGCTTCCTTTCAATGTCTCGAAGCCAATCATCGGCCTCAAGAGGTTTATCAGTGTGAGAGAACGTTGGGGGACGCGTCTTCTGTAGTTCAGACAATTTGGATTGTTTGCTGATATGGTTCACGGTGGTTTCCCATATTGATAACATGGTTCACCATTTCTTGATGCTGCTGCTAGCTTTGCTCATAAAGGCGGCATACTTGAGAAAATGCTGTTTCACTGCCTTGCTGACTTGACTGTCCCTGTGTGAAATTGTTACTCGTCTGGGTACCATAATTTTCTTTCGGCGGACTTAGCATGGAACGAGTCCAGGGACGAGGCATATTCCACTCTGGGGTATTTTTGCAAAAACCCATGAGAAAAAACTGAGTGGCAAAAATAAATAATTTTGTAAAGGCGGATATTTTAAGAACTCCAACATTTTTCAGGAAAATACTTGATTTACGCATGGAGAAGGACCGCTCAGTACATATCTTACACGCAAACCGTAGTTATACAATACATCACTCAGGATGTGCGTACACATTCCTGACATGTTATTTAGGCTAGTGCACTTCTCAGAGATCCTACATGATGCGCACACAAACTACTTCTCACCAAACCTATGTACATATAAACATATCATACAAGCTGGCACATCGCATGGTTGCTATGCGTACTCAGTCAGAGATGGAGAACACTTCCTTCGACCTGCCGAGTGTAAGACCCAGTGGTGCAGGAGACTCAACCTCCTCCTCGCTAATAGGATCCAGGCGCGGGTGTGGCAGGCGGTGCATCTCTGACTGGAGTAGGAGCAATGACCTGGTCAAACTCCTCAGTGGAAGGCAGGCGGCGAGCGGTGGCTAAGATGGCAGGTGTATAGGATGCTGAGGACGAGACGAATGTCAGTGGTGGTGCCATATGGAGGAGCTCCCTCCTGTTGGCGGAGCAGCCATGAATGGAATCCATACGAGGTGCTACAAAATCGTCCACGAGGTTGTCAAAAGCTGCCTCAAGCGCTTTGAGGTACTCAACAAGCATTTCAATAGCCTCATCTCTCTCTCCCCTAGCTCAAGCGAATGCATAGTGACAAGTGTATGGCACGTGGCATGGGAGGTAGCGGTAGCGACGAGTCTTCATGGAAGGAAGAACATCCTGGAGT
The DNA here is from genome assembly GCF_018294505.1 of Triticum aestivum. Classification (NCBI taxonomy): domain Eukaryota; kingdom Viridiplantae; phylum Streptophyta; class Magnoliopsida; order Poales; family Poaceae; genus Triticum; species Triticum aestivum. The sequence goes on along the minus strand of NC_057797.1, from coordinate 707,963,851 downwards.
CAGGCTATTGCCTCACGGGCAGCCATCTGCATGGCATGCCTCTCCGTAGGCATGGCCCTCCCAACAAATCGGAAGCGGCGGAACTTGGAGCGTCCTCCCTTGAACCGGCCTGGAACATAGACAAACTGTCGCTGAGCTTGTGCTGGTAGAGTGTGAACTCCGGACGAACTGATGGCCCGATCGCAATCTTGGTGATGGAGATGAGGAGCTTGATGAACCCCTCAGGAACATTGGCGAACACCTATGACTCACAGCCATTGCCAGCCATCTACAAAAATAGACAAAAATTCAGAATAGTCAAGTCATAAATTTATGATGACTAACAGAAAATTGCTACGTTTGCAAAATGCTTAAAAGCACTTATTACGCTAATAACTGATTGGCGATCGTACCTAGTGGCTTCCTAAAGTTAGCCTGGCTCTGATACCAAGTTTTTCGGGACCGGTTTTCCAATAAAACATTTATTGAAAAGCCGACCCTTGTGCCGACCAGTATAGAAGAATTCTCCTTACTAGCAGACAAAACCTTGATAGAGAAATCCAGCAGTACTAAATATTATACAAGGTTGAGCTGAGGATGCTCAACAATTTGTTACAAGCACGCCGATATTATGCATAAAGGCGGATACGACACAAGGATATGGTGGCATAACTACTGACTCGTAATAAAGGTGGATATGTCACAGTGGAGTGGGTGACACGACTCCGAAATCTTACAACTCATCAAGCGTCGGAGTGAGACTTTATGATTTTATTTGGGTAGCAGAAGCGTATATAATACAAGTGATCAACTCCAGGATCGCACATGACTGACTGGGACTCCTCTAGGTGTCGGACTCTGTTGGGGATATTACTACTGGGCGTAAACCGGCCAGGATAGGCCGGGTTAACTTCATCAGTAGTTAGGTGTGTTGAAGCCCATAAAAGAAGAACGGGGCTCAAGGCCAATAGTCGGGTCAAGGCCTGTAGCCGTAAACCGACGTTGGTATGTAACTTGTATTGTAAGTTAGGAATAAGTAAAGACCAAACCGGACACATCTATGAACCGGTATTGGGACTCTGTAAACCGACGGGCGTCACCCATGTATCTAAGGGGACGACCTGGCGGCGGTTCAGGGACAACAGACAACAACTCGAGACTTAGGCGAAGCTTGTTTGCTCCCTAGTCCTCGAAACCCCATCAATTCCATCACAACTAGACGTAGGCTTTTACCTTCATCGAAGGGGCCGAACTAGTATAAACCCTTTCTGCGTCCTTGTGTCCGCTTTAACCCCTTCAAGCTAACCCGTCGCGATGGCTCCACGACTAAGTCCTTTCATGAGGACATCTGTCGTGACAAAACCACGACAGTTGGCGCCCACCATGGGGCTATCGCACGATGGTTTCAAGTTCTTGGAGGGCAGCTTCGAAGGACTCAAGGGCTATGCTGTGGGCCGGATGACTAAGAGTCGTCGCGGCAAGCTCTACATCAACGATGCAGGATGGGGCCCCAAGGCCGGCTCAATCGAGTACAGGTACCGGGTCCCCTTTGGTGGTATACACGTCTTCATTGGCAAGATCGGAGAACCGGGCCATGAGCTGGACATCTGCACCGACCCCATCGAGACGGCTTAGCGTGCGCGATCTACCCAGGTTAAACCGGCCGTGGAGCGTGCCTTCGTGGGAGTCATCCATGGAGGAAGCTATGAGGATGGATCGGAATCCGGTGGCGAGACCGTCGTTTACTCCGGTGACGAGTCATCAACCGGAGAAACCGAATCTTTGTATCAGCTACAAGATGGCCGGATTGGGGGCTGTTCCGCTGGCGACAGTATTCCGGACCCCTCTGATCTGCCCAACCGGGTTGGAATATTCATGGCCGGTACACAAGCGGTGCTTCATTCTTCGACCGCAGCGGCAATGATCTCCGGGTCAGTAGCGGCGATGGTTGCTAGGGAAGGAGGCTCTGTGTGCCCGCCGACTCAAGTTTTGTCAGATCTGTTTGATACGTTGGCTACGCTTATCGCAGAGGCTAACCTGGCGGATCAGGACGCCCACAATGCGGAAATTGCAAAGGTGAGGGAACAGATCACTCAGGCCAAGGCCGACCTAGCAGCTGAAGATGCCAGGATGACCGCAGAGTGGGCCGCTTTGGATGCGCAGGCCTATAGGCTTATGCTGGATCAGAACGCATCACATGAAGTCATGAAGAGGAAGTACCGATCTCGTTTGCCTCCGGTCTTCGAGGCCAGAGACCTCTTTAACACCCCAGCAGCGGGAACCAGTAATCCGCCGGTGGTAAGCCGGGCGGAAGCACCTGGGACGGGCGCACCGGTTCGGCCCTGTTTGACGGATCCGCCACGTCAGAACACTATTGTGCCTCAGGCTGTCCCGACACCTCCAAGTCACTACTCCAACCCGATGGACAACCTTGTCGCAGCTGCTGCACGGCTGGAGACCATCCCAATTGAAGGTGATACGCTGCAGGCGGTGGAAACACGCCGGGTTAAGGAGCATCTTCGAACAGCTTTGATCCAATAGGAAGCATACTCGTACAGCCGTGACTGAATTCACTCCACCCCTCGTCCAAGCCGGAGCTATAGCAGACATATGGATGGACCGGCTATGTCAAGTAATGCACGAAACCATGCAGCACCTCGTGGTAACAACCCGGCGGGCGGTGTTGATGACGCTCAGGAAGTGGTGAACTGGGCCCGAGCGCGCAGGGAGGCGGAGTTAGCAGCACAGTATCAGGCTCGTCAGCTTACGCCGGTTCGTCCAACGACCTCGGTCGAGCCTGGCGTTTCTTCTAGCTCTTTGGGGGTGCCTTGTCTTGTCCCTGCTTTATGCAAAGTGCGCCTGCCCAAAGATTTCAAGGGCCGGCGCAAGGTGCCAAATTACACTGCAGATCAACCGCCAGAGACATGGATAGAGAGCTATGAGATGGCCATGGAGATGCTGGATGTGGATGATGCGGCGTGTGCAAAGTACTTCACCATGATGCTCAAAGGAACGGCCCGTACTTGGTTAAAAAGTCTACCGGACAACTCTATCAGTTCATGGGCCCAATTGCGAGCCCGGTTTATCAGTAATTTTAAAGATACATGTAAGCAGCCTATGTCCATAGTGGACTTAGCAGCCTGTGTCCAGGAGGAAGGAGAATCGACGACCCGTTGGGTGCGCTGGGTCTCACAAAATTTGCATTCATCAGATCGCATCAACGCTGATACTGCGGTTATAACTCTGGAAGGCAACTGCCGGTTTGGGCCCCTAAAATTGAAGTTGGGAGGGATGAAGCGCCATTGCAATGATATGGGGACCCTCATGGCTGCATTAGTGAAGTATCCTGATTCTGATAGTACCAAGGATCCCGAGTCTGATGATGACAAAACAGGGAAGGGAAAGAAGAACGACAACTCCAAAGGGCAGCAGCATAACCAGGCGGGTCATGGAAACGGAGGCAAGCATAAAGCAGATAGCAGCATGGACTTTGTGGCTAATACCAATGCGCAGGACAAAGGCCAGCGACACAAGGGTAAACCGCCGAATCACGGAGGAGCGCCTAACCCCAACCCGGACCGCCAAAACTATCTGTTAAACCAGCCCTGTCAAAAGCATGGGACGAAGGAGGTGCCAGCCAACCACCTTTGGAAGGATTGCTATATTATGCAGGAGTTCAAGAACTCTAATGTTTTTCGGTATGATCACGGGTCAGGCGGTGGTTCAGTATCCGGGCCGGGTTATGGTGGAGGAAATTCCGGTTCAGGCTTTAATAGTAATCAGGGTGGACATAACAATCAAGGTAATCAGAATAGCCAAGGTAGTTACAACCCACAGCAGCAGCAGCAGCAGTCGGGTTATCAGAGTCACCCCAAGTAGTTGAACAGTGGGCAATATCATGTTTTCACCACTAGTCTGGACAAGTGAGACCAGAAGCTTCATAAGCAGGCAGTAAATTCTATTGAACCGGCCGTGCCCCGTTATCTGCGCTGGTCTGAACAACCAATTGTATGGAGCAGAGAGCATCACCCTCCCCGGGTTGACAATCCGGGTCAGCTAGCGTTGGTGGTGGCACCCCAGGTGGGGGGTTATAAGTTCACCAAAGTACTGATGGATGGAGGGAGCAGCATTAATATCTTATACTACGAGACCTTCCGTCGTATGGGACTAATAGATAAAAATCTTAAACCGTCCAATACGGTATTCCATGGTGTGGTACCTGGTAAGTCAGCATATCCTGTTGGCAAGATAGCTCCGGAAGTGGCCTTTGGCGATGATCATGATTCCAGGTCGGAGACATTGACTTTTGAGGTGGTAAAAATCCAGAGTCCATATCACGCCCTGTTTGGGCGGCCGGCTTACGCCAAGTTTATGGCACAGCCCTGTTATGTGTATTTGCAGCTCAAGATGCCGGGTCACAAGGGGACAATAATGGTTCATGGAAGCCGCAAGGTCGCTTTGGAGTGTGAGGAAGGTGATGCGGCCTACGTAGAGTCGGTTTGTGCCACAGGGGAGCTGAAATACTATAAGGACAATGTTGATCCAGCAGACATGACTCCGTTGAAGAAGCCAACCACGGAGCATGATCCGGCCCTAAAGTTCAAATCTGCAGCTGAAACTAAGCTTGTTGACTTCATACCTAGCGATTCGTCCAACAGTTCAACATCAGTGCCAACTTGGATCTGAAATAGGAAGGCGCGCTCATCGAGTTCATCCGTGAGAATCGGGACATTTTTGCATGGAAGCCTTCTGACATGCCAGGTGTACCGAGGCAACTCGCTGAGCACACTCTTAATGTGGATCCTAAGTACAAACCGGTGAAACAGTTCCTTCGCCGGTTTAACAAAGAAAGACGCAAAGCTATTGGAGAAGAAGTAGCCAGGCTCTTAGCAGCTGGCTTTATCATTGAAGTTTTCCATCCTGAATGGCTGGCTAATTCGGTGCTGGTCCTTAAGAAAAATGGCACCTGGCGCATGTGTGTGGATTACATAGATCTTAACAAGGCTTGTCCAGCAGATCCTTTTGCCCTCCCCCGTATTGATCAAATTATTGATGCTATGGCGGGTTGTGAGCGTTTAAGTTTTCTGGATGCATATTCTGGTTATCATCAGATCAAGATGGCAGTTAAGGACCAGGAGAAGACAACATTCATAACTCCCTTTGGAGCCTTCTGCTATGTATCTATGCCCTTTGGGCTCAAGAGTGCTCAGACAACTTATCAACGATGTTTACAGAATTGCCTTCATAAACAGATTGGCCGTAATGTGCATGCCTACGTGGATGATATTGTGGTTAAGTCAAGGGAGAAGGAGACTCTGGTTGACGATTTGAAGGAAACTTTTGATAACCTAAGGGCGTACAAGATGATGCTCAACCCGGCCAAGTGTGTCTTTGGTGTACCGGCTGGCAAGTTGCTGGGTTTTCTGGTGTCCAATAGGGGAATTGAGGCTAATCCGGAGAAGATCACATCGATCACCTCCCTGGCTAAACCGAAGTGTATCAATGATGTTCAACGCCTGGCAGGCCGGATTGCCGCGTTGAGCCGGTTTATCAGCCATCTTGGTGAGAAGGCGATTCCTTTGTATCAGATGTTGAAGAAGACGGATCAATTCGTCTGGAGTTCTGCTGCTGATAAAGCATTTGAGGGATTAAAGCGGCAGTTGGCCAATCCGCCTGTCCTCGCCGCTCCAATTGACAAGGAGCCGTTGCTGCTATATGTTGCCGCTAATGCTCATGCAGTCAGTGTAGCTATTGTGGTGGAGCGAAAGGAGGCAGGCAAGGAGCATCCGGTTCAGCGCCTGGTTTACTATATCAACGAGGTACTTATTGAATCTAAGCAATGGTATCCGCATTGGCAAAAGCTGGTATATGGAGTTTTTATGGCAAGCCGGAAGCTTAAGCAGTACTTCCAAGGACACCCCATCACAATGGTCAGTTCTGCTCCCTTGGGATATATAACCTAGAACCGGGAGGCGACTGGCCGGATTGCCAAGTGGGCTATAGAGCTTGGGCCGCACGGATTGAGGTACGTGCCTCGGACGGCGGTTAAGTCTCAAGCACTTGTTGATTTCATCAATGATTGGACAGAACTGCAAGCACCTGAAGAGAAGCCGGATCACACATATTGGACTATCCATTTTGATGGGTCCAGGAAATTGGAGGGCTCGGGGGCTGGAGCCATTATAACTTCCCCATGAGGTGATAAGTTTTGTTACGTTCTCTGCTTAATGTTCCCTTGTACTAACAATGCAACTGGGTATGAAGCCTTACTCCATGGTCTCCGGATGGCTAAGGAAATGAATCTAGGCCGAGTTAAGTGCTTCGGTGACTCGGACCTGGTGGCTCAACAGGTGTCTGGCACTTGGGATTCCAAGGACCCACTCATGGCAGCATATCGTCGTGAGGTGGATATTGTTGCAGGTCACTTCAAGGGTTATCAGGTGGACCACGTGGACCGTTGGAAGAATGAAGCGGCGGATGCTTTAAGCTGGTTGGGCTCTCAACGCAAACCGGTCCCGCCCAATGTTTTCCTTGATGTGCTGCACAACCCGTTGGTCAAGCTCCCTGGTGAAGAGGATTTGGCTATTCCTGATCCGGAGGCTCAATTGGTGGCAGCTCTTCATGTCATTCCGGATTGGACGCTTCCTTACCTTGCGTACATGAACCGGGGCGAGTTACCAGAGGATGAGACTCTGGCCCGGCAGATAATCCGGCGATCCAAGTCCATGACTATTGTCAATGGCGAGTTGCATCATTGCAGTGTGTCAGGGGCGTTTCAACGCTGTGTGTCTCCTAAGGAAGGCTGTGAAATCTTGCATGAGATCCACGAAGGAGACTGTGGTCACCATGCCGGTTCAAAATCTTTGGTGGCTAAAGCGTTTCGCCATGGCTTCTATTGGTTGACTACTCATGCTGATGCGGAAGATCTGGTCAAACGATGTGACGGTTGCCAAAAGTTCTCAAGACGTGCTCATGTGTCGGCTCAAGAATTGAGAATGATACCAATCACTTGGACGTTTGTGACTTGGGGGCTTGATATGGTTGGGCCCTTCAAAAGGTCCAAGGACAAGAAGACCCACCTTTTGGTAGCGGTTGACAAATTTACAAAGTGGGTGGAAGCAGAGCCCGTTAGCAAGTGTGATGCAGCCACGACGGTTCAATTCATCAAAAAAGTGATTTTCCGGTTTGACTTTCCACATAGCATCATTACAGATAATGGTACCAATTTGTCCAAGGGTGCCATGAAAGAATTCTGCGAACGTGAGCACATCCGGCTTGATGTTTCATCAGTAGCCCACCCATAGTCCAATGGCCAAGCAGAGAGGGCTAATCAAGAGATCTTGAGAGGCATCAAACCCCGGCTTATGGTTCCTTTGCAGAGAACGCCGGGTTGTTGGGTGGAAGAGTTACCATCTATATTATGGAGCATCAATACCACACCCAACAGGTCCACAGGATATACGCTGTTCTTCATGGTCTACGGAGCGGAGGCGGTTCTTCCCAGTGATATCCATCATGATTCACCTCGTGTGGCGGCTTATGTTGAAGCGGACAACAAGGCAGCTCGGCAAGATGCTTTGGACCTGTTAGGAGAAGAGCGTGACATAGCAGCTGCCTGCTCGGCGATTTACCAGCAGGATCTTCGTCATTATCACAGTCGCTGGGTCAAAACCAGAACCTTTCAAGAAGGAGACTTGGTGCTTCGGCTCATCCAAGACCAGACTGATATGCATAAGCTGTCCCCACCTTAGGAGGGACCTTTCGTGGTCAGCAAGAACCTGCACAACGGGTCATACTATCTGATCGATATTCGAGAGCATAAAGACTCACGTAAATCAGAGGAGGAGACCAATAGGCCGTGGAACATAGCTCATCTTTGGCCTTACTATACCTGAGCCATCGGCTCTACTTATGTACATATTATGACGATGTACATATTATGATTAATACAATAAACCGGAGCCTCAGCTAAAGCTGGGTCTCTGTTCTTTTCAAATCATGTGTGGTTACACGGAGTTATTCTGTCTTAAAGCGGCCTCCGGTTTACCCCTTGAGTTAGCTTTTCAAAGCTTCATGTTATATCACTTGGGGGCTTGGTCGTGTCCGAACCAATGCAACACCTTTTGATAGGCGAAAGCCACCAGATCAATTGGGGGCTCGGTCATGTCTGAACCAGTCACACCTCTTGATCGTCCTAAGGCCACAGAATCACTTGGGGGCTTTGGTCGAACCCGAACCATCGTCACCTCTCTTGATCGGCATAATGCCAATGCATCATTTGGGGACATGGCTGACTTGAACCATAGCTACGCCTACTGGGGGCTTGGTCGTGTCCGACCATGGTAATGCCACTTGATCGGTTTAAAAAGCCTCTTCTTTGCAAATGGTTTATCTTTGCCTTGGATTGATTCTTGTCTTTCTTTTGATAAATATTGATTTTGTTGCGTTTTTAAACTGACAACATTCTCAAACCGGTTCGACTACCAAATTGACGGAACACGGTCGATTCTTAATCCGGAGACTATTTGCCCGGTTTGATTTTTTTTGTTAACATCCTATTTTGGAGTAACACGGTGTTTATCGTAACACGGTTTACATGATAAACCAGCATTATATGTACAGGAGTTGTTTTCTCCTTCGACGGTATGGGTTTATAGACCTCCGTTTCAAGATTGGCCAAAGCCAACTTCACGCCCAATGATGGCAGGTATTTTGTATCACAAATATTTGATCATATACTTAAAATTCATTTCATACATACAACAATCATAATCCGCCTGGCGGTACAACCGCGGTGGCGCTTTAAGATTTTTTTTGATTGCAGAAAAATAATTTGGATATTTGATCATCCAAAAGAAGTGCAAGTCGCAGCAATTATGCACGAAGGCATATCAAAATCAAGAGTATTTGCTAGCCTATTACAAGGCAACATGGTGCCCAAATAAGATCATTGTTTGTCTGTCCAACATAAAAGAGCAGCAATTTAAACCGGCCTCCGGTTCAAGCTTGGTCACCAGCCTGGCCTGATGGTTGCGGGTCATCTCGTGCCGCTTCAGCCTCTGCTTCCCTACCCAGTGGCTGGAAATCAACAGTTGTCCAGTCGATTCCCATTAATGCTTGAAAGACAGCTTCATCATTGATCAGCAACGACGGTTCAATATCAGGAGCGTAAGTATGCTTACGAATTGGAGGGATAAGGTTCTCCGCTTCAGGAATTGGTGCAGCCAGTCGTTTGTTTTGGTTGTCATATTGGGCTTGATAGTGAGACAAATCTGCCTCTTCAACCAATTGACAAGCTAGAGGGCGCACTTCCCGGTTTATCGCTCGCAGATCCTCCTCACTGAACTCCGACCCATCTTCTTTCAAGCTAGGATAGCCTAGAGCTGCTTCAACAGGATCAAAATCCGGCACCCACGCTTTGGCCCGGATTAAGGCGTTGATAGCACCGGTTCGAGCAGCAGATTTCTTCAGCTCATCAATCCGGGCTGGAAGCATCGACAGTCTCTTAAGAGTGTCCTGAATCAATGTGGGCGCCAGGTTGTTATGAGACACAGTAGAGATGATCCGCTGCGCGCCAGTGTACAATTGCTCTATCAATGTGTAGGCGGCTTTCAACTTCTACCGCACGTCCGACCCCACGTGACGAATGTATGTCCCTGTAACATTACAAAGGATTAAAAAACTGGCAAATCCATAAGAAGGTCGAGTTACTACAGAAATCAAGAAAGCTTACCAAAGATGGCAGCGGTCATGGCATGCACTTGCCGCTTTACGCTGGTCAGTTCGTCCACTACCGGTTTCAGTGCAGCCTCGGCATCTTCTGCTCGCTTGGTTAAAGCGGATTTTTCAGTGGCCCAATCCGCCTGCTCCTTCTTGAAGCCTTCCTTAAGCTGTTCCATGGTGCTTAAAGCGCTGGTTAATTCCTCTTTAGCTCTGGAGGTTTCAGCTTGTTGGGATTTCAGATTTTCTTGCAGATCGGCAATTTGACTTTCTCTTTTGTTCAGCTCAGCCTGCATATAGACAGTCATATGATTCAGATAACGGTACAAGAATTGAAGTACCAACCACATAACAAGTTATGCCCTTGGTACTTGGGGGCTAATGCATATTTGCTCTTCATCCTACAATTGTTCATAAAGTCCCAAGCTCAATACAAGTATTCAACTTGGCACTTGGGGGCTAATGGATATTTGCTCAACTAGTACTGATGCTACAATCTTTATTACGTAAAGTCCCAGTTTAACTACATTACGTTGAACCGGCCCTTGGGGGCTACATCAGCAAATTCAGAAGCATTGAAATTGGCATTGACAAGTCCCGGTTTGAATGGAGATCCTAAACCGGCCCTTGGGGGCTAGGAGAGTCAACAGATTGAAACATACAAGCAGGAAAAAGCATATGGAAGTTACCTCATATTTTTCTTTCATCATGTTAACCAGACTGGCTTCATAGTCACGGCTGGTATACAGCCGGTTTAGATAGCCGGAATGGAGATCTTGGGTGCTTAGAGCAGCATAGGTTGCCAGATCAGCATTCCATCTGCCTTTGCCAATGGCAGCAAATTCTTCTTTGGCAGTGTGTCTAGATAAAGCGACTGGATTGCCTGGCTCTATACGGCCAATGCCAGTAATAACAACTTCATCATCCTTGGCATCGCCGGTTTGCACTGGGGCCGTCGGTTTATCATAAGGCTTGGATGGACTGGTGGATCTCTCAATCCGGATGGGGCTTGTGGGCTGGTCAACAGGACCTGAGGTGTCAATAGGCCTCTCTTCAGCAATAAAGTCATCATCTTGCGGTGGTGGGTCGTTTGGCCATCTTCACGAATGGCCGCTTCAGGATCTGGTGTTATGTCCGGTTCAGGAACGGTGTTCTCTTCGGCCGCTTTATCCAGGCGAGCCTTCTTGCTTGGCCTAGGCTTGGCCCTGAAAGAAATAACAAGGATCAATACAGTATATGTTATAATGTAATACATCAGAAACATCATAAGAAATATGACTCACCCAAGCACCGTTTTGAGTGGTGGCAACTGGGTGGCTGATGACTCGCCAGACGACGAATGGGAGGTGCCCTGATAATCGGAGTCACACGGATTAAGAGGTTGACGAAAACAGCCCGCTTTAGGACAAGCATTGACAAGAGAGTTAGAGACCTCTGAACGGCGTTTCCGAACCGGACTGTTCGGTAAACCGACGGAGGTAACTACCTGGCTGCTGTGCCAGGTCGTGCGGCGAGCTTCGTGCTGTTGTGTCTTCATAAGGAAGTTTGGATCCAAATGAGCAAGAGGATGAGAAAATTTAACTTTCCGGTTTGCCCGACGGATTTTTAGCGAAGGCAAAGGGTTTGAATCGGAAGAGAGTGCAATTACCTCTACAGCTTCAGCATGACTGGCTTCGGCGTCATCCTAACAATAATCATTATCAATAAGGCATGTGAAAAGTAAGCCAAGTGAATCAAGATCTACCTCAAGGTCCGGATTACCCACATCATCATCAGCTACCGGGTCAGAAGACGCAGTGGTTTTCTTCTTGTGAGCAGGCCTCTTCACGACTTTAGTCTTTGGCCGGGTTGGTCTTTCTAGTTTCTCTGGCTTCTCCGGTTTCTCTTGTGGAATTTTCTTGCTCCAAAACGGATCATCACCCTATTTGAAAGATGTTGATGTTAAAAATTGAGTAAATTGAGAAAGGACAGATTCAATAAAAAGTGAAGTATAAATATTACAGCTGGCGGTTTGTTGGTGGCACAAAAGGGAAGCAAGCCAGTTCGAGCACAGATGGCTTCCGGTTCGTTCAACATTTTCTTTACAGCTTCTGTGACTTCATCATCGATGAGCTGGATGTCAATGTGTCGCAGCGGGTCGCTGACACTGCCAGTATACTCGCACATCAAACTGGAGCACTGGCTAAGGGGCACTACGCTCCAAGATATCCAACAGTGAGCAAGATCAACCCCTGTTAAACCGTTAGCCATGAAGGCCCTAAGCTTGGATAGTTGAGGAGCATAGTTGCTTCTCTCCTTGGCGGTCAACCTCTGTGGAAAGGGATGTGTATTGCTTAGCCGCTCCGGACGAAAACCAGGCAAAGGATTTTCTTCAGCAGGGGAGGTATCTTTGAAGTAGAACCATGTTTGATTCCACTCTTTGGGATGGCTGTGTAGTTTGGCGTGGGGATAGGTGACCTCTTTTCTTTTCTAAATCGCCACACCGCCTAATTCCGTATTGGAACCGTCGGTAAACTCTATGCTGCGGTTTAGATGGAAACAATCTCTAAACAATTCAACTGTGGGTTCCTCTTGAAAGAATACCTCACAGAGCACTTGGAAGTGACATATGTTGGTTACAGAGTTTGGGCCGGTATCTTGCGGACGGAGTTGGAAATTGGCTAAGACATCCCGGTAAAATTTTGAACCGGGAGGATTGAAGCCCCGGGCTAGATGATCCGCAAAAACAACAACCTCTCCCTCTTGAGGTGTAGGAGGACATTCTGTACCGGGGACCCTCCAATGAATAACCTCTTTGCTGCTTAAAGCGCCGTCTTGGCTAAGTTATTCAACTGAGTCTCGGTCATGTGAGAGGGAACCCAGTTGCACTCGTACACTTGTTTGGCCATGGTGCATTCTACAAAGCAGCGATTTCGGTTCAAGAATATGTTGGACAAATATATACTTGTGCATACATTGTTAACCCGGAGACAGTTATTTTTAAACCGGAGTTTATGAAGCGGCAGCGCCTGGCTAAGGAAATCTGGCGGTTCAACAAGGGGACTAATGGTATATACCGGTTTGGTAATTTTTGTACACAAAGTTGAACCGTCTGATCTAAACATTGAAACAGTTGCGGATGAGTAAGTATGCAGAAATAGATTTTACAAAATTCTTATACAGCGTTGGATCTGAAGCATGTTCATAAAAGAAGACAAATATTCAGAGGTTCAAAACAGAACTGTGCTAAATCAATGAGCAGAGATATGTATAGATCTATGATCTGCAGATGTTAAAAGCTACCGCTACACAAAGCAAGGATTCACAGATGCATCTAGGAGCTGTCATATGAACACGAAGCCGGCAATGAACACTAGAAGAACATGAAACCCTAGAGCAGATCAGTGTTGAAAAGAACAGAAGATTTACCGGAGCTGAGGGAGACGCGGAAGGCCGCCGCAGTGCTCTGGTGCGCTCAGGTTGATGCAGCGGCCAAAGTTGATGCAGAAATCGACGGTGGCGGCGGAGCTCCGAAGCTGGACGGCTCGAGGAAAACGAAGCAGAAGGGCATGAAGGGGAAAAAGGAAATGACCCTTCGGTCCTATTTATAAGGAAAGGGATATGTGTCAGGTGCGAGAATCAAGGGGCCACGAAACGGAGCTGTCGCCTCTATTATCGCAGATCTATTAAACAAGGAAGCATCATGGATAGCTTCGTTATGACAGATGACGTCACTCCTGTTTACAGCAATCAGAGAAGATGACATCATGGCGGTTCACCAATTTATGAGAAGATGTTGAAGATGAAGTTTTTGCTAAGGATTGACATGAACCCGTTCAAATCAATCTGGGGCCTAATGTTGGGGATATTAGTACTAGGCGTAAACCGGCCAGGATAGGCCGGGTTAACTTCATCAGTAGTTAGGTGTGTTGAAGCCCATAAAAGAAGAACAGGGCTCAAGTCCCATAGTCGGGTCAAGGCCTGTAGCCGTAAACCGACGTTGGTATGTAACTTGTATTGTAAGTTAGGAATAAGTAAAGACCAAACCGGACACATCTATGAGCCGGTATTAGGACTCTGTAAACCGACGGGCGTCACCCATGTATATTAGGGGAAGACCCGGCGGCGGTTGAGGGACAACAGACAACAACTCGAGACTTAGGCGAAGCTTGTTTGCTCCCTAGTCCTCGAAACCCCATCAATTGCATCACAACTAGACGTAGACTTTTACCTTCATCGAAGGGGCCGAACTAGTATAAACCCTTTCTGCGTCCCTGTGTCCGCGTTAACCCCTTCAAGCTAACCCGTCACGATGGCTCCACGACTAAGTCCTTTCATGAGGACATCTGCCGTGACAAAACCACGACAGACTCGCTATCGAACTCTTCATCCATAAGATCGCCTTCGTCAACATCTGGCCAGATCAACAAGCCAGGTGAGTACTTTGAATGTACACGCAAGACAGTTTGGACATAAGATATAACAAATGTAAACATGATGCACATGAGCAGGTTAGTATGCACAATCAAATAAATAAATTTGCACTGCACGAATATAGAAGGAAGTCAGGCGGTAGTCCTCCCGAAATCCCGATAAGATAACTGAAAACTGATCGGGTGTCGGAAGCGACGCCTCGAAGGGTAAAAATAAATAAACATGCCGCAGTCGGGCGTCGGAGCGACACCACATAAAGGGCTTATATTGAAACTTAAATAACAGGGCATGCCACAGTCGGACGTCTAAGCGACATCTCGAAAAGGGCTTGTAACGAAATTAAATGACAAGAGTGCCACAGTCGAACGTCTGAGCGACATCACATAAAGGGCTTATATCAAAAGTAAACAGCAACAATGCCACAGTCGGACGTCTGAGCGACATCACATAAAAGGCTTATATCAAAAGTAAACAGCAATAATGCCTCAGTCAGACGTCTGAGCGACATCACATAAAGGGCTTATATCAAAAGTAAACAACAAAAATGCCTCAGCCGGACATCTGAGCGACATCACATAAAGGGCTTATAGCTTATCATTCGAAATTAAGTAGTTCGTGAATTTAAATTATCACAAGGAAATACTCGGCACATAATAATCAACCGGTTAGTTCATTCACAGAAATAACATTCAGCTGAGTTTACCATTCTCAGTTTCAAATTTATTCTCCGGAGATAGTCACTGGGGTTGACACTGAGATCGATGTTGAGACGAACACTGACACTGAGATGATGTCCAAGTCCTTACTCGTTGACATGGATACTCGAATGATTTTGACTCTGCAGAGTTTGTACTCTTTAACCACAACCAACGGATTTCAGTAGTCACAAGGACTAGTTCCGTTTACGGTGTTTTAGTAGAAACACGTCTAACCAGTACACACCCATTCCACATTCCGCTGCCAGGAATCACCCTCGGCAACGTTCAAGAAAAACCTTAAGACGGGGAGGCCACAACCTCGAATAGCATCGGATCAAATTTATATCGCGCGCTCTAAGGGGTGCCCCCCTCTCGGTCCCAACCGGAAACACCCATGCCCCCTGACCGGATGACGGGCTTTAATCCAGGGCCATGGAACCCTCATCATGATCCCTCTGTTTGGTGTGTACACGGAAATAGGTTTGCAACTTACTAAACCGCACTCTTTGCATAAAACATGTGGCAGCATGAAGGGGAAACGAACGGGATCGAGACTTGATCCTCATTGACACTGGAGTTACATGGTTGACGTAAGACTGGCATGCTTCAACAATACCATCTTACAACCTATCATGCCACCACAGGCTCAGGTTGTCTTATCATATGAACGTATCAAACTTCGATGCTCATCGGTAGCTTACCTTGCAAGTAACATAACATTCACTAATGCTTATATAAACATGCCATGAGAAAGAACTACTTGAACAAACATGCAAAACACTCATCATATCAAAGGTTCAAACATGCTTGCCTGGTTCGGAGTAGTCGGAGTCTAGCTCGGTGAAGTTTGCGTCTCCTTTATCTCCTTCGGTATCTACGTATTAAAAGAAAATCGGATACTACATAAACACCATGCGTGCACAAAAAGTATCTCAAATATTTTTTAAATAAATATTACAAAAAACTAGACAGAAAAACAAAGATGACAGAAAAAGATTCAAGTCAAAATCATCTTTTGTTTAAAAGTTATAAGGGTTTTAGTCCAGGGGCCTTTTTGTAATGAAACAGAAAGTTTCCAGGGTTTATATTATAAAAACAGAAAACGTTTCATTAAGGAATACGCCATCCAATAGGGAAAATGTATTCTGCCCGAAGGAGTTTTCAGAAAATGGTTCGAAAAAGAGAAAAAGCTGACGGGGGGTCCCACCCGTCAGGTTTGAAAATCAAAATAGGGCACTGGCGCCCGAGGGCCGCGGTGGTCGCCGGCGGCGATCCACGGCGAGGCAGGGGAAAAGGAGGGTACCAGCGTGTTCACCGAGTTCTTCCGCACCTGTGGGTGGCGGAGTTGGTCGTCGGCGAGCACTACGTCTACAGCGGCCCAACTCCGGCGGACGGCGGCTCGGGTGATGGTGGATCTTGTCGGGGAAGGCTGCAAAAGCCAAATTGAGGCTCGGGTTAGGTGATTGAGTGCCCTAGGAGGCTACTGGCAGGGTTTGGGAGGCGGGGTGCCCTCACCAGTGTGGATCGTGCCGGAGCCCGAAGCGGATCGGGGCGGCCGGAGTCGGAGAAGAAGACCTCCTCAGGGTCCTCCTAGGGGTCGAGCGTAGTTTTGGCGAGGTGGAGGGAGTGGTGCTGGTCGAAGGCGGGCTCGGGGTTGCTATTTATAGCCGGCCCGAGGCGGTTGCCGAGAACTTGGAAACTCCGGCGAGTGATTACGGCGATGCAGAGGTTGAACGGGTGATTTAGGTGACTGGGCAGCTCCGCGATGGTCCACTAGTTCCACTTAAACACTAATTGAGGTTGGATCTGACCTGCTCTGCGGTTTCGACGGAACGGAGCATCGCGGGCCCGTCGGCTGCAGAGAGTGCGCCCTGTGCTTGCCAGGCCACGGCGACAGTGTTGCGGCGTGCGCAGAGGCGGGGGGCCACACGGAGGCTCCGGGTGGCTTGGGCGGTGCTGGACGGCGCCGAAAGGCAGGGCCGGCCCCCTGTTGGCCGCCACGGGTGGCTCTGCCACCGCAGAAGACGCCGGCGCAGGCAAGACACGTCGCCACCGACGCCCGCGCCGGCCAAGCGATCTTGCGGTGCTCTAGATAAGGAGGGGGAGTAGTGAGCAATAGGCCAGTGCGAGCACTGGCGAGATTGATGCCAAGCTCTGAAGAAAACGACACCGCTGACTGAACTTGACACTGAACTCTGAATTTTTCTGAACTTTGACAGAAACAGTGCATGCCAGGTGTTTGATGAAATGTTTTTGGCATGACGACAATATTTCTGGAGCTGATCTTTGGTGAGGGGGTCTCTTGATGCATCTGGAGGCTGCCTGATTTTTGTCAGAATTTTTGGAAAAGGAAAACTATGAATTTCACCAATATTGGCAATTCTGGTCCAAACTTGCAGCAAGCAAACTTTGAAAAATTTGAACTGAGGACAAGTGGATCATGATGGGTCTAGGTTGGAGGTACTAAGGACTAGTCAGAGGAGTTTGTTTGGGACCAAAATTCAAAAGGAAACTTGTAGTTCCTTTGTAAGTCACCTAGGTCCAAAATAAAAGACAGAAATAGTTTTGAGGGTAAAATAAATAGAGTAAAAATCAAAAATGGTTTGAAACTTGCTGGAGGTGGGAGTCTTCACTTGGTCCAAGGAAGGGGTGGTTTTTTGAAGGCAATATCAACATGTGATATGGCAAAAGAGGGATTTTTGAAAGGGAAAGGAATAAAAACCAAAACTCCATAGGATTTCTTTTTAAATAAAAGAATTGCAAAACTCTCCAACATTATTGTGTTGAGCCAACAAAATTTTGAAAAACCCTTAAGGCCAAAGATTAAGATTTGGGATGAACCCAAACAAAATATTTGTCATAAAAGAAAACTTTTTTTGAAAGGGAGAGTCCTTTAGAAAAATTTTAAATAACCCCTTTCAAAACAAATAGAGAATTTTGGGTAAAACCAAGGAATTTTTTTTGGAGTGTTACAGCATCGGAAAGGGCCAAGATGCTGGCTAAAAAAAGGATGTTGTTGTAGCCAAAAAAAGTACAGCGGCCTGGCTTATGTATGTTAGTTGATATTATTGATCCATATACTCTATAAGTGTTTATATGTCTGTTAGTTCTGTACATTCTTGGTTGATTGACTCGGTATTTGAATCTTGATACATCGCTTGTGTACATATCTAAATGGGAGTACACATTATGATGTGTGTGACATTTGAGTTGGACATGAAGTGTTCCAAATACTCGAATTCACCTTAAACTGGATTCTAGTTTCTGAATTTGAGTATCGGCATTTGTAAACCATATTCATATATGACGGTGGAATACATCTTTGTCGTCCTTTTGAAGATACATAAAAACACATAGAATGATTTATAAAGATTAATATAGGAATACAAAATGGATTCGAATTTAGTTGCCAGGGTAAACATGGATGCTTATTGTCCCAAAATTCGAAAGAAATAGCAAAATGTCCACTCCCACATCGGCTGCCCGAAGCCGAGTGTTTGGGAGATGGAAATTACTGTCTACCCATTACACGGACAATCCATCAGACCGATTTCCATTACTCTAAATAGGGGTAGGTTAGTAACTTCAATTAGACGTGACATGACCGCCTCTGAGCCCATTCCGACACGGTGGGCGTCAAGCATGGGCGGCAAAACTCATTTGATTCAAGCTCGTCCGAAAGACCTCTGTTTCTCCCTCCATTCCCCATTCATACACGGTGGGCAGCAAAAACAAACTCTCCTCGTCCGAAATAGATGTAGGCTAATATTTTAAATAGGGGCAGATGTGTAACTTCCATCAGACGTGACACAACCGTCCGACCTGTCAGCCCTGTTCATGCACCGTGGGCGCCAACCGTGGGCAGGCAAAACACCCTCTCCTCGCCCGAAATAGTTAACGGCAAATATTTGGGAGATGCGAGATTACCGTCCTATCCCCAACCGACGAGATGTCCAAATTTGAAATGGGGATAAGTTTGTAACTTTCCCATATTTCAGACAGGCGCGTCCCAAAAACATGGTTCCCCGTACCTCTCCCTCCATTTTCACATTCATACACCGTCCGTGCTAGAACACCCCATTCCCACACCAGCCTCCGTCCGCCACCCCATCCATCGCCGCCGTCCTCCACCACATCCATCGCCACCGTCCTCCACCATGCCGGAGCGCCTACCAAGACCGCGCCGTCCACTGCTAGAGATGGACGTTTGTCATCCACGGCGACAGACCAATAGCCTTGCATCGCGTCCTCTCACTTCATCGGCGACGTCGTCCTCTTTGCCGGGGCCGCTCACACGACCTTCTCTTCCACCGCAATGGGACTTATCCCCCGATGCACCCGTCTACCGTCGCAGATCTGCTTCAACGCCACCGACAGCCATCGCACCCCCGATGCCTACACGGCACCGCAAGAGAGGTGGTACTTCATATCTCCTCAACTTTTTGATCTCAACCAGAAAATAGATCTTAACTTGGTTACTCTACTTTCTTTTCAGCTCTTAGAATTTAGTTCTTAGTTTGAAGCAAACAATGGATGCTAAATATCATTTCTCCGGTTTGCAGCTTCAAATCTGCCATGGCACAACCATAATATGGTTTAATTGATCGTGCTTAGGGTTTAATTGATCATGTTGGTTCCGTGCTGGTTTCTTTAATAGAAATCAGAGGGGAAACCCTCTTTTGCTAAAAAATATATGCTTAGAGTTTCCCCCTTTTATGATCACTATACGATCAGAATACGTGCTTCGTTTCATAATAACACTGCTCCACCCATCAAGCTAAACAAGCTTAGTTGTTCAAATACGAATCTGATATTATTAAAACAGAGTTGTTTAATTGGTCAGCTAAATGTTCCTAAATTAGTTTTGAAAATGCATGTTCGCCGCTCGGGTATGTATCTCTGTGTGTGGTCTGGTCAGCACGGCTGGGGAGGTGAACTTTGCATATGCAGGGGTTTATAGGGAGACACTCTCCGAGTTGAAACCGCAATGCATTCCATATATAATCTGACTACTTTTTATGTTTTCATGAATCTCAGATTCTGAACAACATCATAATGATTATGAGCTTGCGCGCATGAAAAGAATAAAGCAGAACAATGCCATGGCTGTCAAACTTGGCATTAAGGGACTGAAATCAAGTCTGGATGCAATGCAATGCAAACACTCTCCACCTACAGATTCATGCTCAGAATATGATCCTAACAGTGATTCTGAGCTAGAGGGAGACCTAAGTCAATGTAGCTCCCTAGTGGAGGAGTCAGAGGAAGATGCTCTATCTTATTCACCCATCAAGGTACTTGCTCTAACTTTCCAAGGTTACATTTCTCGCACATATCTTGCAACTGATGCTTTGCATTGCTTCTACTTTGCTGAACTGCCATTAGCTTAGTTTACACATCGTGTATGTGAATACGCCATGCCTATCCATTTTCAGTACATATTCCATCTGTCATCATACCATATTTATCCATTCAAATGTTGTTCTTGTGTATCAGACGTTCAAAAGGAAGAGGCGATTGCTGATCATGGAGGAGCACAAGCAAAGTATTTGGAAAAGGTAGTGGCACCTGATAAATCAAATAGCCCATTAGGTGTAGTTGCAATATCACCTGACCCACAAAATACCCCAACTCTAGCAGACTCTATCCCTACTACACTGGTCATTTCTGATGCCCCAACTCAGCAGACCCCAACTGCAGCAAACAGTATGATTATGCCAGTTGACATAGCACCAGCTGTACGACGCAAAACCCCAATTCCAGCAAAGAGTACACCAAATCCAGTTGCCAAATCCCTTTTTGAACTAGAGCGAGCCCCAATTGCAGCAAATAGGACCCCTGTTCCATTTCTCCTAGTTCAGAAGACGAAGCTTATGTTGTTGTCAGGAACTTTGTGCGCATCTTTCCTTCGTGGAAAGATTATACCGCAGACACAGAACAATTTCCAGTCTTCCTCCGCAACTTATGCGTAAGTAATGTACTAATGTTATTCATGGTCATTACTGCATATGTTTATGCTGACAGAAGACACAAGATTTCATTCTTTTAAATAGGCGAGGCGCAAACTGGATTGTGATGACGAGCAAGGGTTGGTTGCGCTCTTCAAGTACTCGTTGATGAAGTATCGTTCCTACCTGAGGCAAGCGCACTTTGATGGCAAGCCTCTGAACGAAATTTCTGTAAAGTCTCCGGTGCTACATTTATCCGATGGTGACTGGAATAATCTTGTTACACATTGGTCTCGGCTGCAGTGTAAGGTACTGTCTATGATATCACATCACAATTTGAACTACATTTCTGCATTTGCCTTAATGTCTCACTTGTACGAAAACTATTAGCAGAAGAACATTCATTCTCAAGGGACCACAGAATCTCGCAACTATGTTGCACACTTCATTGCTCTTGTGAGTACCTCTTGCCTTGTATGACCATATTTACTTTCATGGCTTTTTGATTATGTAGCATCACTGCACATGTTAGCCTCTAAATCGTCCATTTGGTGGACATTATAAGATCCGTATGGACTCTTACATAAATTTAGAATCAACCCAATGCTTTTGAAGAGGTTTAACTCTGCAGTCCTCTTGTAAGGACTGAGCGTGGTCTATCACTCACTACTAGGGAAAACCTTATACACAGAATTTTAGCAGCAGCGCAGCTTAAAAACAAACGCTACTGCTAATTAGCAGTAGCGAGCTTCAGATAAGAGCGCTACTAATGACTAAGTAGCAGTAGCGCTCTAGGTGAAAAGAGCGCTACTACTATAATTGCCACGGTGTTGCCCCCAGGCTAGATATAGTAGTAGCGCCCTTCCCATGGACGTGCTACTGCTAAAGAACTCAGTAGCAACGGTTTTCTTTAAAACATGCTACTGCTAAGTATCACCGCAACTAATTAAGTTTAGTCCCATACTGCTAAGCGAACAAGGTGTTTACCACCTTAAATATGCTACTTCTCAACCTATCTCGAGCACTTGGTCTTCATTGAACTATATGTGTATGATTTGTGGTTGCAATATGAATCCTCGCCTGTACCTATACATGTACAGTGAGGATTCATGTTGACTATTTAGATTATACACAAAAAGATCAATGATGACCAAAGTATATTTTTGATATAACTGCTTCCATTAGCAGTAGCGGTTTTCACTAAAGCGCGCTATAGATAAGTTAGCTATAGCGCGTTTTCCATATGAGCGCTACTGCTAGTTCGAGTTAACCACCCCCCCGGCTCAAAATTTCGCTAAGTCCTCCTTTCCCCCCGGCCTGTTCCCCTACTCCTGTCGCTGCCGCCCGAGCCCGAGCACGCCTTCCCTCACCGCCACTGCCCGAGCCCGCCCTCAACCTCACCACC